>NC_041383.1:508437480-508456905 GCF_002162155.2 Triticum dicoccoides
CTGCTCCGGCCGGCCTCCTCGTCGCCGGCCACCACATCGCCGCGCCGCGCCCGGCCTTCGGCCGCACCGCCCAGCCTCCCCCTCGCCTCCTCCGACCGGATCCGGCGAGGAGCGCCTCGGATCCGGCCTTCCCCAGCTCCGGCCATCTCCTTCGTCAACTCCGGCGGAACTCCGGCGATCTTCGTAATCCGTGCGAGATCTGGATCTCGAAGGTTGACTTTTTCCCTCTGAAAATTCTGCCAAGTCCCCGAAATATTTACATAATCATGCCATGTTCATCGCATCATATCTATGCATCCGTAGCTCCGTTTCATGCATGTAATATGTCAAATTGTTCGTCTCAACGAGTAAATCATTTCATTCCATTGCATCATGTTCATTTGAGCTCATCTTGATGCTTGAATCATTGTTGCAAGAGTGCTTCATAATGTTAATCTGCTGTCTATTAACAGAACGAACTCTTTTGTCATTTTTGCCATGATTGATGTGTGCATCCGATGAGGTTGATGTCTACATGTGTTTTGAACTATGCCACGTCTTATTTACAGAGGTGCTTACCATGTATTTTTGTGATCAATGTGGTGACTAGCACAAGCATGCAAACTAGGCTTCGTAATGTTGCTGATTTTAGTCCCTGTTCTGCTGTTATTTTGATGCCATGTAAACATGATGCTACAGAGAGATCCATGCATATTTTGAGATACTTCAGTAAGGATGTTTTGAACATATGGTTATTGTCTATCTATTCATGCCTCTGTTTGCAATTAAGGAGTAGTCTAGTATGTCATTGTCGTGCTCTACTTTTGCTTCAAAATGTTTCCTGGCAGATTGTTTACATGTTATTCAATTTTGCCAAGGTTGTTGTAGTTGATCCGTGCATGCTATGAACTTGTTCTTGCCTTGGTTTGTTTCACAAACATGTCTTCTTGATGATGTTATGCTTATCTTGTCATGCAATGACTTGTGGTGAGTGAATCAAGCTTGTTAAGTAGTGTACTTGCTGTTACTGTTTTGCTAGGCTGAATCTGTTATTTGGTGATGCTATGTAAACCTGCTTCTACAAATCATTCTATGCATAATCTGGAGATGCTCACTAAATATGTTTTGTTCTACATGTCATCCTATAACCATCCATGCCCCTGGTAGCATTTATAGCTTGTCTTAACTTGTTGTAATCTTGCTCTAAAGTTGCTTCATAATGTTGTTGTCAGCCTGTTAACATTAAGTTCAGTTGTTGCCATGTGTTTTGCTAGTGTTCCATGCACCCTATGAACTTGCTCTTGCCATGTTTAGGTTCTCAAATATGCCTTCTTACTGTTGGTTGCCTTTCCATGCCATGTATTGCTCTGTAGTGAGTTGCACAAGCTCACCAACATGCCTTCATAATTCTGTTTCTGCCATGTATGAGTCTGTAATATAACTTGCCATGTTTACGTGGGTGCCATCATATTTTCTGATCCTTTTTGGCTTATGGTCACTAAGGGACTTTTGATCTATGCTTTGAGTAGAACCATGCCATGCCTTTGTTTGCCATTATAAGCTCCTGTAACATGTTGTTTGATAGCTCTAAACATTGCAACCTGATGTTATTTTCTACAAAGTCTGAATTGTTATTGCAATCTTGCCATGTGTGTTTGAGCATGTTCTAGTGATTTCTGGAGACAGCTCAGTGTTCATGTTTTGTTATGCTTTACCTGTACATCATGCCCATGCCTTTTGTTTTCTTGTTGAGGTCCTGTACCATGTTGATTTGATGCTTGCAATATGCCTAGTTGCTGTTTTGGATAGCTTGTCCTTTAAACTTGTTTCATGTGTGTGTGTTGAACCGTTGCTCCGTTTTGAGTGTGCTCTATATGAAACTTGCTTAGTTTTGCATGTAGCTTCATATTATCATATTGCATCCATGTTTTGAGGTGTTTTCTTGATGTTTGGGTGCATTTTGCATCAATGCCATGTTTAACTTGTTTTGCTCATATCTTCTAGGCCGTAGCTCCGAACTAAATGAACTTTATATGTAACTTGACTAGAATTTCATGTAGACCATATTGGTGCATCTTAACTTGCTGTTTAACAACTTGAAAATAAGGTCTATTCAGATCTGGATCAACTTCGAAATTTGCATATGAGGACTTACCGGAATTGTTATATGTTGTTCCCGGCCTCATTTAAACTTGCCTTGATGTGTTGCTCTTGTATGCATCATCTCTTGCCATGAGTAGCTTCATGTAGTTTTGTCATGCATCATACTTGGTTGTGCATCATGTCTTGTTCATGTGTGGTGTGTTTACCATGTCGTGTGCTTCTTTTCGATAGTTCCTGTTTCGTTGCGATCGTGAGGATTCGTTCATCTACGCTTGGTTCGTCTTCGTGGATTCATCCGTTCATCTTCTTCATGGACTCGTTCTTCTTCCTTGCAGGATTTCAGGCAAGATGACCGCTACCCTGGATCTCACTACTATCATTGCTATGCTAGTTGCTTCGTTCTATCGCTATGCTGCGCTACCTATCACCTGTTTATCAAGCCATCCCAAATTGCCATGAACCTCTAACCTTTGACACTCTTCCTAGCAAACCATTGCTTGGCTATGTTACCGCTTTTGCTCAGCCCCTCTTATAGCGTTGCTAGTTGCAGGTGAAGTTGAAGATTGCTCCATGGTGGATAGGATTTTGGTTGGGATATCACAATATCTCTTATATTATTATTAATGCATCTATATACTTGGTAAAGGGTGGAAGGCTCGGCCTTATGCCTGGTGTTTTGTTCCACTCTTGCCGCCCTAGTTTCCGTCATACAGGTGTTATGTTCCCGGATTTTGCGTTCCTTGCGCGGTCGGGTGATTTATGGGACCCCCTTGACAGTTCGCTTTGAATAAAACTCCTCCAGCAAGGCCCAACATTGGTTTTACCATTTGCCTCACCACCACCTACTTTTCCCTTGGGAGTCGCTCTCTCGAGGGTCATCTTTATTATAGCCCCCCCGGGCCAGTGCTTGTCTAAGTGTTGGTCCGAACTAGAGCCCTTTGCAGTGCCCCCTCAAGGAAACTTGAGGTCTGGTTTTAGTTGTACGGATTGCTCATCCGGTGTTGCCCTGAGAACAAGATATGTGCAGCTCCTATCGGGATTGTCGGCACATCGGGCGGTCTTGCTGGTCTTGTTTTACCATTGTCGAAATGTCTTGTAAACCGGGATTCCGAGTCTGATCGGGTCTTCCTGGGAGAAGGTATATCCTTCGTTGATCGCGAGAGCTTATCATGGGCTAAGTTGGGACACCCCTGCAGGGTATAATCTTTCGAAAGCCGTGCCTGCGGTTATAGGAAGATGGGAATTTGTTAATGTCCGGTTGTAGATAACTTGACACCAGATCCGAATTAAAACGCATCAACCGTGTGTGTAGCCGTGATGGTCTCTTTTCGGCGGAGTCCGGGAAGTGAACACGGTTTCTGGGTTATGTTTGACGTAAGTAGGAGTTCAGGATCACTTCTTGATCATTGCTAGTTTCACGACCGTTCCATTTGCTCTCTTCTCGCTCTTATTTGCGTATGTTAGCCACCATATCATGCTTAGTCGCTGCTACAACCTCACCATTTTACTCCTTTCCATTTCCCATTAAGCTTTGCTAGTCTTGATACCCATGGTAATGGGATTGCTGAGTCCTCGTGGCTCACAGTTTACTACAACAACAGTTGCAGGTACAGGTTATGCGATGTTCATGACGCGAGAGCGATGTTTGCTTGTATTGGAGTTCTTCTTCTGCTTCTTCGATCAGGGGATAGGTTCCAGGTCGGCAGCCTGGGCTAGCAGGGTGGATGTCGTTCGAGTTTCTGTTTGTGTTTCATCCGTAGTCGGATGATGCTCTTATGTTTTGTGATGTTGTATTGGTGTGGCATTGTATGCCTTATGTATGTATCCCCATCTATTATGTAATGTTGATGTAATGATATCCACCTTGCAAAAGCGTTTCAATATGCGGTCTATCCTTGGTGGGACCTTCGAGTTCCTTTTGGATAGGGTCGCATATTGGGCGTGACACATGACCAATAAGTATTTTTTTCTTGTGGCTTCCCCCTTTAAGGGGTCCAACCATATCCAGCCCCCAGACCGCGAAGGGACAAGTTATGGGGATTGTTTGTAGAGCGGTAGGGGGCATATGTCTCTGATTGGCAAAGAGATGGCAACCGACACAGTGTTGGACGAGGTCCTGTGCGTCTGCTTGGACCGTCGGTCAATAGAAACATGTACGGAAGGCCTTGCTGACTAGTGCTCAAGCCGCAGCGTGGTGCCCGCCCAGTCCGGCATGGATTTCGGCCAAGAGCTGCCGCCCTTGCTCTTCGGAGATGCACCTTTGGAGCACTCCGGTCGCTCTTTTCTTATAGAGTTCCCCTTCATGGACTTTGTAAGCTTTAGAACGCCGGACGATGCAACGTAATCGAACACTCTTAAAAGTAGTGTCGGAGCTTTCGGGATGCCATGAAGACCGCGTATGCTATTTTTTGATAGTGTGGGTACCGGTATTTGCATGGGGTGAGGACCGTGGATGCGTAATAAACCGGCTTCTGTAGCGGGAATTTGTATCCATCAACCTCTCGTTCGACGATGAGTACTACGCTTACAACTTGATGTGTTGGGGCTATGTACAGCAACATAGGTTCGCCAATATTTGGCGCTGTTAGGACTGGATTATTGGCCAATAAGGTCTTTATTTCATCGAGTCCGGCCGCGGCTGCATCCGTCCACATGAAGTGTTCGGTGAGCCGAAGAAGGCGGTAAAGAGGTAATGCCTTTTCTCATAACCTGGAGATAAAGCGGCTCAAAGCAGCCACGCATCCAGCCAATTCCTGGATGTGTTTGAGGTCTGTTGGTATAGCCAACTGTGACAAAGCTCGGATTTTTGCCGGATTAGCTTCAATTCCTCTATTGGAAACGATGAAGCCCAGCAGTTTTCCAGAGGGGACGCCAAAACGCATTTTTATGGATTCGGTTTGATGTCGTATGTTCGGAGGTTGTCGAACGTAAGCCTCAAGTCATCTATTAGGGTTTTGACGTGTCTTGTTTTTATGACTACGTCGTCCACGTATGCCTCCACTGTTTTGCCGAATTGCTTTCCCAGGCATGTTTGGATCATGCGTTGATAGGTTGCGTCGGCATTCTTAAGCCCGAAAGGCATAGTGTTGAAGCAGAAAGGACCATATGGCGTTATGAAAGTTGTTGCAGCTTGGTTGGACTCTGCCATCTTTATTTGATGGTATCCAGAGTATCCATCGAGGAAACACAGCGAGTCGTGTCCTGCTGTGGTGTCGATGATTTGATTGATGCGAGGGAGGGGAAAGGGATCCTTGGGGCAAGCCTTGTTGAGGTCTTTAAAGTCGACACACAGGCGCCAGGATTTGTCCTTCTTTGGTACCATTACCAAGTTTGCCAGCCAATCCGGATGCTTGATATCTCTGATGAATCCGGCCTCAAGTAGCTTGGCTAGCTCCTCCCCCATGGCTTGCCGTTTGTGCTCTGAAAATCGCCTTAGGGTCTGTTTAACAGGTTTGTATCCCTTTAGTATGTTGACGCTATGTTACCGGATTAGGGTCTTAGGGTCTGTTCGGCCAATCCGCGCGGGATGCCCGGCATGTCCGATGGGTGCCAGGCGAAAATGTCCCAATTCTCGCGTAAGAAGTCTCACAGTGCGGCGTCCATAGCGGGGCTCAATAGTGTCCCAATGGAAGCTGTCTTCGTGGGGTCCGTTGGATGGACTTGGAATTTGACTATCTCATCTGCGGGTTTAAATGAGGTGGACTTGGGTCGCTTGTCGAGTACCATGTCGTCCCTGTCAACGGTGGCGCTCAGTGTTGTTAATTCTTCTACTGCTAGGGCTTCAGATAATGCTTCCAAGGCTAGTGCTGCGGTTTTGTTTTCGGCACGGAGTGCGATGTCCGGATCACTAATTAGAGTGATGATTCCATTGGGTCCGGGCATTTTAAGCTTCATGTACCTGTAATGGGGTATAGCTTGAAAGCTTGCAAACGTGTCCCGCCCTAGAAGGGCATGGTATCCGCTGCTGAAAGGAGCCACTTGGAATGTGATTTCTTTGGACCTGTAATTTTCCGGGGTGCCGAATACCACATAGAGTGTGATTTTTCCCGCACACCGCGCTTCGCGACTAGGGATGATTCCTCTGAAGGTGGTACCGCTTTGCTCAATGCAGCCTTTATCAATTTCCATCTTGTTGAGCATTTCTTCATAGATCAAGTTTAATCCGCTTCCGCCGTCCATGAGTACTTTAGTGAGCCGGAAGCCGTCCACGATTGGGCTAAGGACCAGAGCGGGCGGTGCCCGGGCAGTCTAGAATCGAGGTTCATCACTGGCATTGAAAGTTATAGCAGTGTCGTTCCAGGGGTTTATCTTTGCCACATGGCAAATTTCAGCGGAGCTTCGATGAGCTCGCTTGCGCCTATTGTTTGAGGCAAAAGTCTCGAAGACTGTTAATACTGCATTGTGTTCATTGGCGGGATGTTGTTCTACTTTATGGCTCGCAAGAAGATCCTCGCCACTTTTTGCAACCTGCCAGAGTATCCAACATGCTCTAAGGCTATGAGTTGGTGTCGTGTCCGGAGTGCTGTGGAGTTTACATGGCCCATTGAGCCATTCTTCCAATACGGTTCCCCGCACCGGGGTGTGTTTTGGTTTCTTGGGGATAGGATCGGCCGACTTACGAGAGTTCGCCCGTTTAGTTCGGACAAAGGTCTTGGTGAGAGCCGTACTGTCCCAAAATTCTGTTTGGGTTTTCCAGGCACTTTCCATCGCACAATACTTCTGTACTATGATTGCCAAATCCACGAAGTGTACTATGTCACGGCGGCTTATAGCATTAAGGAGTCCTTTGTCCGTGCAGTTTTTGCAGAAGAGTAAGACTACGTCCTCCTTGCGGCAGTCCTTGACCTTGTTAAGCGCAAGGAGGAACCTGGCCCAGTAGCGATGTACAGTCTCCTGGGGCTCTTGCCTGATGCGGGAGAGACGGCTTAAGTCCTGGTGGGTGTTGTTAGCTGAATCCGGATACTGATCCGATCTAACACCCAGGGGCGTGGGAGGTTCCGAGCCTGACAGCTTGGGATCCGGAGTGACGCCCAATTTCTTTGGCCCAACGCCCGTTTCTAAGTCCGGGATTTGGGTCATGTCTTCCATTGAGCAGGTATTCGGCTCAAGGAGTTTGGTGATCTGAACATAGTTCGTCCTCAAAGTCGAGGGGCGATCCGTGTGTGGTTCCTCCACTATCGCTATCTCATGGGTGGCCGGCGGGGATCTGATGTCCCTCTGGTCGGGTGTAAGCCCGATCCGGTCATAGTTTGTAGCGACCCCCAGAGCGGCGATGCGATCCAAGAGCTCATTAAGGGAGGAGAGCTCCATCGGATCTATCTGTTCGGCGAGTTCCGAACTGACGCGAAGGTTACGATTGATGACCCGAGATGCCATCGTCGGCGCTACCATCGATGGGGCGGCCATGATAAAGCCGCCAAGTCGGAGAGTTTGGCCTACAGCCAGTGCTCCCCCCGAGGTAATGTTGTCCTTGACGACGAGACGAGCCATTGAGCCTTGCGGCGACGACACAGAGGAACTCTCAATGAAAGCACCAATGTCGGTGTCAAAACCGGCGGATCTCGGGTAGGGGTCCCGATCTGTGCGTCTGGGCTCATGGTAACAGGAAGCAAGGGACACAGATGTTTACCCAGGTTCGGGCGCCCTCGATGGAGGTAAAACCCTACTTCCTGCTTGATTAATATTGAAGATATGGGTAGTACAAGAGTAGATCTACCACGAGATCATAGAGGCTAAACCCTAAGAGCTAGCCTATGATGGTATGATTGTAATTGTGGTCGGCCTTCTAAGGACCAACCTCTCCGGTTTATATAGACACCGGAGAGGGCTAGGGTTTACATGGAGTCGGTTACAAGGAAGGAAATATAATATCCAGATCGCCAAGCTTGCCTTCCACGCCAAGGAGATTCCCATCCGGACACGGGCCGAAGTCTTGAGTCTTGTATCTTCATGCTTCAATAGTCCAGACGATGTATATAGTCCAGCTGTCCAGATACCCCCTAATCTAGGACTCCCTCACCCGGGGGGTAGGGCGCACCTCCCACCCTCGTGGCCAGGGTGTGGGCCCCCTCTGGTACTTTCTTAGCCCTGTATTTTTTATTAATTCCAAAAATAACTTTCGTGGAGTTTCAGGACTTTGGGAGTTGTGCAGAATAGCTCTGTAATATTTGCTCCTTTTCAAGCCCAGAATCCCAGCTGCCGGCATTCTCCCTCTTTATGTAAACCTTGTAAAATAAGAGAGAATAAGCATAAGTATTGTGACATAACGTGAAATAACAGCCCATAATGCAATAAATATCGATATAAAAGCATGATGCAAAATGGACGTATCAATCAACAATATGTCATTCACATATACTTATCAGAAAGGTTGTAGTGCTCACACTCACTTTCTTGTAAATACAGGCTTCACCGCAAGTCTGTATAAAACTATATGCTTTGATCAACTCATCAAGGCGTATATTCTAACTCCGAGATGCTTGCACCAGTCCATAGATGGATCGCTGGAGCTTGCTCATTTTTTCAGCACCTTTAGGATTGACAAAACCTTCTGGTTGCATCATATACAACTCTTCTTTAATAAATCCAATAAGGAATGTAGTTTTGATATCCATTTGCCAGATTTCATAAAATGCGGCAATTGCTAACATGATGTGGACAGACTTAAGCATCAATACGAGTGAGAAAATCTCATCGTAGTCAATACCTTGAATTCGTCGAAAACCTTTTTGCGACAATTCGAGCTTTGTAGATAGTAACACTACCATCAGCGTCTGTCTTTTTCTTGAAGATCCATTTATTCTCAATGGCTTGCCAATCATCGGCAAGTCCACCAAAGTCCACACTTTGTTCTCATACATGAATCCCATCTCAGATTTCATGGCCTCAAGCCATTTTGCGGAATTTGGGCTTATCATCGCTTCCTCATAGTTCGTAGGTTTATCATGGTCTAGTAACATGACTTCCAGAACAGGATTACCGTACCACTCTGGTGCGGACCATACTCTGGTTGACCTACGAGGCTTGGTAGTAACTTGATCTGAAGTTTCATGATCATCATTAGCTTCCTCAATAATTGGTGTAGGAATCACTAGAACTGATTTCTATGATGAACTACTTTCTGATTCAGGAGAAGGTACAATTACCTCATCAAGTTATACTTTCCTCCCACTCACTTCTTTCTAGAGAAACTCCTTTTCTAGAACGGATCCATTCTTAGAAACGGATATCTTGCCTTCAGATCTGTGATAGAAGGTGTACCCAACAGTCTCCTTTGGGTATCCTATGAATACGCATTTCTCCGATTTGGGTTCGAGCTTATCAGGTTGAAGCTTTTTCACATAAGCATCGTAGCCCCAAACTTTAAGAAATGACAGCTTAGGTCTCTTGCCAAATCACAATTCATATGGTGTCGTCTAAACGGATTTAGATGGTGCCCTGTTTAACGTGAATGCAGCCGTCTCTAAAGCATAACCCAAAACCGATAGCGGTAAATCAGTAAGAGACATCATAGATCGCACCATATCTAATAAAGTACGATTACGACATTCGGACACACTATTACACTGTGGTGTTCCAGGTGGCGTGAGTTGCGAAACTATTCCACATTGTTTCAAATGAAGACCAAACTCATAACTCAAATATTCTCCTCCATGATCAGATCATAGAAACTTTATTTTCTTGTTACGATGATTTTCCACTTCACTCTGAAATTCTTTGAACTTTTCAAAAAAAATAGACTTATGTTTCATTAAGTAGATATACCCATATCTGCTTGAATCATCTATGAATGTCAGAAAATAACGGTACCCGCCGCGAGCCTCAACACTCATTGGACCGCATACATCAGTATGTATTGTTTCCAATAAGTCAGTTGCTCGCTCCATTGTTCCGAAGAACGGAGTTTTAGTCATCTTGCCCATGAGGCATGGTTCGCAAGCATCAAATGATTCATAATCAAGTGATTCCAAAAGCCCATCAGCATAGAGTTTCTTCATGCGCTTTACACCAATATGACCTAAACGGCAGTGCCACAAATAAGTTGCACTATCATTATTAACTTTGCATCTTTTGGTTTCAATATTATGAATATGTGTATCACTACGATCGAGATCCAACAAACTATCTTCATTGGGTGTATGACCATTGAAGGTTTTATTCATGTAAACAGAACAACAATTATTCTCTGACTTTAAATGAATAACTGTATTGCAATAAACATGATCAAATCATATTCATGCTCAATGCAAACTCCAAATAACATTTATTTAGGTTCAACACTAATCCCGAAAGTATAGGGAGTGTGCGATCATGATGATATCAATCTTGGAACCACTTCCAACACACATCATCACTTCACCCTTAACTAGTCTTTGTTCATTCTGCAACTCCCGTTTCGAGTTACTAATCTTAGCAACTGAACTGGTATCAAATACCTAGGGGTTGCTATGAACACTAGTAAAGTACACATCAATAATATGTATATCAAATATACCTTTGTTCACTTTGCCATCCTTCTTATCCGCCAAATATTTGGGGGAGTTCCGCTTCTAGTGACCAGTCCCTTTGCAGTAGAAGCACTCAGTTTCAGGCTTAGGTCCAGCTTTGGGCTTCTTCATGGGAGTGGCAACTTGCTTGCCATTCTACTTGAACTTCCCTTTCTTTCCCTTGTCCTTTTACTTGAAACTAGTGGTCTTGTCAACCATCAACACTTGATGCTCTTTCTTGATTTCTACCTTCGTCGGTTTTAGCATCACGAAGAGCTCGGGAATCGTTTTCGTCATCCCTTGCATATTATACTTCATCACGAAGTTCCAGTAACTTGGTGATGGTGACTAGAGAACTCTGTCAATCACTATCTTATCTGGAATATTAACTCCCACTTGGTTCAAGCGATTGTAGTACTCAGACATTCTGAGCATATGCTCACTGGTTGAGCTATTCTCCTCCATCTTGTAGGTAAAGTACTTGTCAGAGGTCTCATACCTCTAGACTCGAGCATGAGTCTGAAATACCAATTTCAGCTCTTGGAACATCTTATATGCTCTGTGGCATTCAAAATGTTTTGATGTCCCGGTTCTAAGCCTTAAAGCATGGTGCACTAAACTATCAAGTAGTCATCATACCGAGCTTGAAAAACATTCATAACGTCTGCATCTGCTCCTACAATAGGCCTGTCACCTAGCGGTGCATCAAGGACATAATTCTTCTGTGCAGCAATGAGGATAATCCTCAGATCACGGACCCAGTCCGCATCATTGCTACTATCATCTTTCAACTTATTTTTCTCTAGGAACATATAGAAAATATACTGGGAGCTACAGCGCGAGCTATTGATCTACACCATAATTTGCAAATACTATCGGGACTAAGTTCATGATAAATTAAAGTTCAATTAATCATATTACTTAAGAACTCCCACTTAGATAGACATCCCTCGAGTCATCTAAATGATCACGCGATCCAAATCAACTAAAGCATGTCCGATCATCACGTGAGATGGAGTAGTCTTCAATGGTGAACATCTCTATGTTGATCATATCTACTATATGATTCACGCTCGACCATTTGGTCTCCAGTGTTCCGAGGCCATATCTCCATATGCTAGGCTCGTCAAGTTTAACCCGAGTATTCTGCGTGTGCAAAACTGGCTTGCACCCATTGTATGTGAACGTAGAGCTTATCACACCCGTCATCACGTGGTGTCTCGGCACGACGAACTATAGCAATGGTGCATACTCACGGAGAACACTTATACCTTGAAATATAGTGAGGGATCATCTTATAATGCTACCGCCGTACTAAGCAAAATAAGATGCATAAAAGATAAACATCACATGCAATCAAAATATGTGACATGATACGGCCATCATCATCTTGTGCCTTTGATCTCCATCTCCAAAGCACCGTCATGATCTCCATCTTCACCGACTTGACACCTTGATCTCCATCGTAGCATCGTTGTTGTCTCACCAACTATTGCTTCTACGCCTATCGCTACCACTTAGTGATAAAGTAAAGCAATTACATGGTGATTGCATTTCATACAATAAAGAGACAACCATAAGGCTCCAGCCAGTTGTCAATAACTTCTACAAAACATGATTATCTCATACAACAATTTATATCTCATCACGTCTTGGCCATATCACATCATAACATGCCCTGCAAAAACAACTTAGATGTCCTCTACTTTGTTGTTGCAAGTTTTACATGGCTGCTACTAGTTTCTAGCAAGAACCGTTCTTACCTATGCATCAAAACCACAATGATTTTTCATCAAGTGTGTTGCTTTAACCTTCAACAAGGATCGGTCGTAGTCAAACTCGATTCAACTGTAGTTGGAGAAACAGACACCCGCTAGCCACCTGTGTGCGAAGCACGTCGGTAGAACCAGTCTCATGAACGCGGTCATGTAATGTCGGTCTGGGCCGCTTCATCCAACAATACCACCGAATCAAAGTAAGACGTTGGTGGTAAGCAGTATGACTATTATCGCCCACAACTCATTGTGTTCTACTCGTGCATATATCATCTACACATAGACCTGGCTCGGATGCCACTGTTGGAGAACGTATTAATTCAAATAAAACCCTACGATCACGCAAGATCTATCTAGGAGAAGCATAGCAACGAGCAGGGAGAGTGTGTCCACGTACCCTCATAGACCGAAAGCGGAAGCGTTTAGTAACGCGGTTGATGTAGTCGAACGTCTTCACGATCCAACCGATCCAAGTACCGAATGTACGGCACCTCCGTGTTCAGCACACATTCAGCACGATGACGTCCCTCGAGCTCTTGATCCAGTTGAGGGAGAGGGAGAGTTTCGTCAGCACGATGGCGTGGCAACGGTGATGATGAAGTTACCGGCGGAGGGCTTCGCCTAAGCACTATGACGATATGACCGAGGTGTGTAACTGTGGAGGGGGACACCGCACACGGCTAAGAGAAACTTTTGTGTGCCTTTGGGGTGCCCCCCTCCCACGTATATAAAGGAGGAGGGAAGAGGAAGCCGTCCCTAGAGGGGGCGCGCCCAAGGGAGGAGTCCTACTAGGACTCCCGGTCCAAGCATGATTCGCCCCCCCCCCCCTTTCCTATTCCAACTAGGAGAAGGAGGGAAGGGGGAAGAGGGGAGAAGGAAGGAGGGGGGGCGCCGCCCCCTCCTAGTCCATTTTGGACCAGTCCGTGGGGGGCGGGCGGCCACCCCTTGAGGCCCTTCTCTCCTTTCCCCTAAAGCCCATTTGAAAGGATCGATATAGTTGACTAGAGGGGGTGAATAGGCAACTAACAATTTTTAGCTTTTCTTTACCAAATTAAACTTTGCATCAAAGTAGGTTGTCTAGATATGCAACTAGGTGAGTAACCTATATGATGCAACAACAATGAGCACACAAGCAAGCGAAGGATAGAACACAATATAACTTGCACAAGTAAAGGTAAGAGACAACCAAGAGTGGAACCGATGGAGACGAGGATGTGTTACCGAAGTTCCTTCCCTTTGAGGGGAAGTACGTCTCCGTTGGAGCGGTGTGGAGGCACAATGCTCCCCAAGAAGCCACTAGGGCCACCGAATTCTCCTCATGCCCTCACACAATGCGAGATGCTGTGATTCCACTATTGGTGCCCTTGGAGGCGGCGACCGAACCTTTACAAACAAGGTTGGGCCAATCTCCACAACTTAATTGGAGGCTCCCAACGACACCACGAAACTTCACCACAATGGACTATGGCTCCGCGGTGACCTCAACCGTCTAGGGTGCTCAAACACCCAAGAGTAACAAGATCCACAAGGGATTAGTGGGGGGTCAAATTTCTCTTGGTGGAAGTGTAGATCGAGGCCTTCTCAACCAATCCCTAGAGAATCAACAAGTTTGATTGGCTAGGGATAGAGATCGGGTGAAAATGGAGCTTAGAGCATCAATGGAGCTTGGGGATGGAAGAGGTGGTCAACTCGGAGAAGAATACACCCCTTTTATAGTGGAAGAACAAATCCAACCGTTATCCACCAACTCAGCCTGCGACACGCGGTACTACCGCACCATACAAGCGGTACTACCGCATGCGCCTGCGGTACTACCGCGGGGGACTGCGGTACTACCACTGGCACGGCAGGGGCCAGGACTAGACCTGTTGTGCTAAGACAGGGAGCGGTAGAACCGCTGGCACGGTACTACCGCGCCCCCTTGCGGTACTACCGCAAGGCAGGGATAGTCAACCTAGAGAAGGCACGGACATAAAAAATTACATCCGTGACTACTTCCGCTGAGTTTAGATCTATGCAAAAATCCGACACGGTACTACCGCAAGCCCGGCGCGGTACTATCGTGTAGGGCGGATGTAAAAAATTACATTTGCCCCTACTTCCGTTCATGCTGTTGTGCCTGGCCAGAGCTTACGGTACTACCGCACCGACGGTGCGGTACTACCGCGTTGGGCGCAGATGTAAAAAATTACATTCGCCCCTACTACCGCTCGGGCAGCAACGCCTGTCCTAAAGCCTATGGTACTACCGCTCCCACGGAGCGGTACTACCGTGACCACTCACAGTACTACCATGCAGGATGCTGGTACTACCGCAAGGGCATGCAGTAGTACCGCTCTGAGGAGCAGTACTACCGCCTGCCTCAGTACAACAACATTTAGGAGTCCTTCGTTTTGCCTAGACATGAAAAGACGGAGGATGCTCCAAAGAGCCAAAGGAAAGGTGGTGCGAAAGGAACTTATGTGTACGCGAGGTTCCACCCAAACCTTTCCAACGCGGACCCCCTCTTAATAGTACGGCTTTCCTACGACTCAAATCCACCGAAAAGAAACGTAGAGAAACACCGTCTTCAATAGTCTTCGAGGGGCACCAAGTTGTCTTTTGTTTAGACATGATATATCTGAAATGTTCAATGCACACGATTAGTCCGCAAAAGCATTGTCATCAATCACCAAAACTACCAAGGGATAAAAATTCCCTTACAATCTCCCCCTTTTTGGTGGATTGATGACAATATGGGATTTGCACATACGGATATAAAATGAAGCAATGGCAAACCCACCATCTATAAAATATAGACGGGCTCCCCCTAGATGTGTGCACTCTAGAGATGTGCTTTGGACTGCACGGCACACATACTAGGATCAACGCCCCCCCCCCTATATTTTATAGACAAGGCATCTCTTGCAACAATATAACTAACACTAAGCAAGTACGCAAGATGATGGATATGACTAAGTAACAAAGACAAAAAGATACGCTAGAGTGCATATTTCTTACACCATATGATAGATAACTTGGTCTTACGAGCACAAACCAAACCAAAGCAAACGAGGTTCAACAGACCGAAAGTAAAGCGACAAAGCAAAACACATGACACAAGACGCGCAAATCCTACACTCTCTCCCCCTTTGGCATCGAGACACCAAAAAGGCAGAGAGGACACCTACGAAACAGGTGGTAGCTCAGGCTGAAAACGACTCCTCGTCAGTCTCGGCAGCAGGAATAGGCTCCTCCTCTGACTCTGTCCACTGATACCCCTGCTTGGCTATCCAGGCAGCCTCCAGAGTGATGGCTTCCTTTGAGCCACTGGTGATAGTCTCGCCAAAGGTCCTCAATATATTCTTATCGTGCTGGCGACTCTTCTTGGAGTCAACATGGGCCCTGTACTGCCCCTGGGTCTACATGCAGAACAACTTCTTCATCTTCGTCTTCAGCTTATTAGACCAAGAGGGCTCAGTAGAGGGAGGAGTGTACCCATCAGAACTTTCCTCATCTGCTTCCTCCTCCTCGATCTCATCCTCATCCACATCCATCATCGCAGCCTTGGCCTCAGCACTGGTGATGGTGTTAGCCCATTGGCTCTTTCTGCGGAGCTTGATGGGCTCATGAAGAATCCAGCCGGGGCAACAAACTCATCATTGGGATAGAGCTTCTCCCAAGTCTTTGTGATCAAGAGAAACAGGAACCTGAACCAAATCCATAAAGTCCTTCCACTTAGCAGTCAACTGTTGACCATTGGTCATCCATGTCATGGTCCTTGGCTCATCAGAATGGAAGTGGACCGAAGCAAAGAACTGAGCCATGATGTTTGGGTCAAAGTACAGGTGAAAGGTAAGCATGTGCTCAATGCCAAACTACTCCACCAGGTCCAAAGCCTCACGAAAATACTCACGGTGCTTATCCTGCCTCATGTGATTCATGTCAATCCAGTGCACATCCACGTAGATGTTCTGCTTGGCCTTGATCACATCCAGATAGATAAGGTTCTGCTGCTTGGTCCAGAACAGATCATTCTGTCTAAAGTTGGCACGGGGATTCACATAGGGGTTGATCTTCCTTCGAACAACGAACTCAGCCAGAGGTATCTCATCCATGCCCATGGTGGGCTCCTTGTGCTTGGTGGCGGTGTGCTTGGTTCTGCGCTGGGAGGCATTGGAGCCCTCTGGAGCTTCATCTTGGTTGCGCAGGCGCTTTGAGCCCGTGTCACGGCTGGGATTTAAGCGACGAACATTGGAACCAGAGCCACCACCTAAGACACACAACACAAGAACACGCACACGAAGAAAGAAGGATCAATGCAAAGGCCACAACAAAACAAATGAAACAAGTAGAAATCATATTGGGAAGTTGCCACTAGGAAGGTTTGAAGTCAGCGGTAGTATCGTTCCAAGGTACGGAACTAAAAATTTACTGCCGCTCTAGCCGCGGTAGTACCGCGCCTGGAGCGGAAGTAAAATTTTACTTCCGCGCTGTGCACGGTAGTACCGCTCTGGGGGAAAGGTAGTACCGTACGAGGCGAACGTGGTAGGAGTGGTAGTACTGCACGGGAGGTGCGGTAATACCGCTCCAGTTCAGATCCACACAAAATCAGATCCAAAACGCTGCAACAAAGGAGCGGTACTACGGTTGATCAAACCTACCAAGCATCAATGATCCAAATAGCATCTCTACTGCAAAACGACTCTCCTACACCCTATTCTTGCAAGGATTTGGCCCAAAATCTCAAGAACACAAGCATCTCCCCAAAAACCTAGAGACAAGACAACAAAGCAAAAAAGCAAGGGATTTGGGGGGAACCCTTGGTCCATGGCAAGAGGGCGAGGTAGGGAACGATCCCACCGGTTGGAATCCTAGGAGAGCGTCCGGAGAATGAGATCCAGTGAGGTCCTCCGGCGCCGTTCTTGGGCAGGAGAGAGAGAGAGACGACGTGGGGAAAAGGAGTTGAATGGGTATGGGGGAGTTAGAACTCCCCCTACCCGCTCTTAACCCCCACGCGCTCACAACTGCACGGTAGTATCGCGCCTCATTGCGGTAGTACCGCCTGGGCGGAAGTACCGCATGCTGGGCGGTAGTACCGATCGACCAGTGGCAGTTAAAAATTATTATCGTGCTGGTAGCGGTAGTACGGTGCGCAGCTCCTGCAGTAGTACCGTGGCGATCCATGGTAGTACCTTAGACCCAAGAAAATGCAAGTTTCGCAAACAAAAGAAGAAAATAGCCTTTGCAACGCAACCTTCACGCAACCGGACACACTAAGAGCTAGAACGCGAGGCAACACAAACACAAACATGGCACAACCAAAGGCAAAAGACAACAAAAACCAAAACACACAACAAAACTCTCAAGAAGAGAGGGCGGTGGCCGGAGCCACCTATGTATGAGTCGGTTGGTATGGCACCGCAAAGAATTATCCCTGGGCCCATGACCAAAACTCGTCTTTGAAGCACAAGTACCATCAAGAACGGCTAATGTGAAAGGTTTGATCAATTTATGCATAATGGGGGGAGGGAGAGTTCATCGAGAGAACAACACTCCCCCTATGTCCATGCCTACACCTACACAAGATATCACATTGAGTATGGTGGGGTGTGCAAGGGTTCAAGCTACATTGCTCGAATCAATGATATTTAGCTCATGCCTTAACTCGCGAAATCTTGCTTCATCCAAGGGCTTCGTGAAAATACCTGCAAGGTTATCATGAGTGTTGACATACTTGAGCTTGATCTCCCCTCACCTAATGTGATCCCGGATGAAGTGATATCGAATCTCAATATGCTTCGTCTTGAAGTGTTGCACCGGGTTGAGAGAGATCATGATGGCACTTTCATTGTCACACCAAAGAGGCACTTCGTCACAAGTGACACCATAATCCTTCAAAGTTTGCCTCATCCATAGAAGTTGAGCACAAAAACTACTGACAGCCACATACTCCGCTTCGGTGGACGAGAGAGATACACAACTTTGCTTCTTAGAAGACTAACACACCAAAGAGCAACCAAGAAATTGGCACCCTCCGGAGGTGGACTTCCTATCCACTTTGTCTCCCGCCCAATCTGAGTCCAAATAGCCCAAAAGATCAAAGTTGGCTCCTCTTGGGTACCATAAACCAAAGTTTGGGGTATGAGACAAATATCTAAAGATTCGCTTGACCGCCACAAAGTGGCTTTCCTTAGGTGCGGCTTGAAACCGTGCACAAATTCCCACAGTCAACATGCTATCCGGTCTAGATGCACAAAGGTAAAGCAAGGATCCAATCATGGAGTGATATACCTTTTGATCCACCACTTTACCATTGGGATCAATGTCAAGTTGGGATTTGATGGGCATTGGAGTGGAAGCCAGCTTGACATCACTTAGTTTGAATCTCTAGAGCATGTCTTGAGTGTATTTGGCTTGGTTGATGGAGGTTCCTTATCTTCTTTGCTTGATTTCGAACACGAGAAAGAACTTCAACTCTCCCATCATAGACATCTTGAACTTTGAGGTCATGAGAGCGGCAAATTCCTCATTGAAAGCTTTGTTAGGGGAACCAACGATAATATCATCAACATATAGTTGGCACACAAACAACTCCCTGATACGTCTCCAACGTATCTATAATTTTTCATTGTTCCATGCTATTATATTACCTATTTTGGATGTTTATGGGATTTACTTTACACTTTATATCCTTTTTGGGACTAACCTACTAACCAGAGGCCCAACCCGAATTGCTGTTTTTTTGCCTATTTCAGTGTTTCGAAGAAAAGGAATATCAAACGGAGTCCAAACGGAATGAAACCTTCGGGAGCGATTGATACGTCTCCAACGTATCTATAATTTATGAAGCATTCATGCTATTTTATTATCTGTTTTGAATGATTACGGGCTTTATTATACACTTTTATATTACTTTTGGGACTAACCTATTAACCGGAGGCCCATCCCATATTGTTGTTTTATTGCCTGTTTCAGTACTTCAAAGAAAAGGAATATCAAACGGAGTCCAAATGGAATGAAAGCTTCGGGAGCATGATTTTTAGGAAGAATATGATCCGGGAGACTTGGAGTTCACGTCAGAAGGGCATCAAGGAAGCCAC
>NC_041383.1:508457133-508463646 GCF_002162155.2 Triticum dicoccoides
AGGCTCCCCCGACCGACTTCTTTCGCCTATATAAGCCTATGTACCCTAAAAACATCAGAACAGAAGATAGATTGGGAGTTCCGCTGCTACAAGCCTCTGTAGCCACCAAAAACCTCTCGGGAGCCCGTTCCGGCACCCTGCCGGAGGGGAAACCCATCGCCGGTGGCCATCTTCATCATCCCAGCGTTCTCCATGACGAGGAGGGAGTAGTTCACCCTTAAGGCTGAGGGTATGTACCAGTAGTTATGTGTTTGATCTCTCTCTCCCGTGTTCTCTCTATGGCACGATCTTGATGTATCGCGAGCTTTGCTATTATAGTTGGATCTTATGATGTTTCTCCCCCTCTACTCTCTTGTGATGGATTGAGTTTTCCCTTTGAAGTTATCTTATTGGATTGAGTCTTTAAAGATTTGAGAACACTTGATGTATGTCTTGTCGTGCTTATCTGTGGTGACAATGGGATATCATGTGCCACTTGATGTATGTTTTGGTGATCAACTTGCGGGTTCCGCCCATGAACCTATGCATAGGGGTTGACACACGTTTTCATATTGACTTTCTGGTAGAAACTTTGGGGCACTCTTTGAAGTACTTTGTGTTGGTTGAATAGATGAATCTAGGATTGTGTGATGCCTATCGTATAATCATGCCCACGGATACTTGAGGTGACAATGGAGTATCTAGGTGACATTAGGGTTTTGGTTTATTTGTGTCTTAAGGTGTTATTCTAGTATGAACTCTTGAATAGATTGATCCGAAAGAATAACTTTGAGGTGGTTTCGTACCCTACCATAATCTCTTCGTTTGTTCTCCGCTATTAGTGGCTTTGGAGTGACTCTTTGTTGCATGTTGAGGGATTGTTATATGATATATCTATGTTATTATTATTGAGAGAACTTGCACTAGTGAAAGTATGAACCCTAGGCCTTGTTTCCTACCATTGCAATACCGTTTACGCTCACTTTTATCGCTTGCTACCTTGCTGTTTTTATAATTTCAGATTACAAGTACCTTTATCTACTATCCATATTGCACTTGTATCACCATCTCTTCACCAAACTAGTGCACCTATACAATTTACCATTGTATTGGGTGTGTTGGGGACACAAGAGACTCTTTGTTATTTGGTTGCAGGGTTGTTTGGGAGAGACCATCTTCATCCTACGCCTCCCACGGATTGATAAACCTTAGGTCATCCACTTGAGGGAAATTTGCTACTGTCCTACAAACGTGTGCACTTGCAGGCCCAACAGCGTCTACAAGAAGAAGGTTGTGTAGTAGACATCAAGCTCTTTTCTGGCGCCATTGCCGAGGAGGTGAGTGCTTGAAGTCATATATTTAGATCTTGCAATCGAATTTTTTTGTTTCTTGTTTGATCACTAGTTTAGTTTATAAAATAAAACTACAAAAAAATGGAGTTAAGTTTGTCTCATACGCTTCGTCTTTTTAATATCTTTCGTGAGTATGATGAAAAGGAAAATTGTGCTCAAGTGCTAGAAGAAGAAATCTATAGAATGTTTGACACTAAATCTTTGAATGATGAGCATGATTTCAATGTTTTTAGTATGAACTCCTTGAATATACATAGTACTAATGATGATTGCTCTAGTCATGATGAAAATATCTCTTATAAGCATGTCAAATTTTGTGGAGTGCATGTTTGCATGAACACACCAAATAGATAAGATATATATTGCAAGAGGCATAAGCATTTAGAAACTAAATTGTTGCAAGAAAAGTTAAATGGGAGTGCTGAAAATTTACACTTCCTTTGCCGTACTTGTGAACTATGCAATGAACGTGGTCATCTACATCTCCTATGCAAATTATTTCATGATCGAATCGTGTCCAAAAATTGTGATGATTTGATTTATCTTACACATTATAATGAACTTAGTTTGCTTTTGGGTTATGAAGAATTGAAACGTTTAACTAAGAATCTTCCAGATTTTGCTCTTGAGCATTTCCTTGATATTGATCTAGAGACGATTTATATGTTTGGTGCGGTGAATTGCATTGAAAATCCTTATATTGCCAATCACCTAAAGAAAAGAAAGAAAATATAATATGATGAGAATACTAATGAAAGGGAAGAGACTTCCCAATATCCTCCATTATTTCTTATGATGAATCAGGTAATGAGGAGGATCTCTCTATTCAACCAATCTCGTCAATAAGGAGCTCAAATAAGAAGGTTGAACCCACACATAATGTGAACAAGAAAAAGAAAAGAAGGAGCAACAAAGCTAAAAAGGTATCCCTCCCAAATGATGTTGCTCCTACTACTCATTGTGATGATGATAATTGCTATACTATTGGTGCTATCCATACTATTAATGATGAGAGTGATTATGCTTATGATATGAAAAGGGTCAAGCTTGGAGAAGCTATGTTTGGTGAGGATGAAATATTTGAGAATATATTTGCTGGAATTAATGTTTCTCCCAAGCTTGGGGATGCTACGTTTATTGAAGATGATATTTTTAGCATCCCAAATTTGATATGCAAAGTTGTTATGATGATAGCATGCCTCTTACCTATGATGATTATATTTATGAAAGTGGGTTTGGAAGAGTGTCAACTTTATTTAGTGATTCCACTATCTTGGAAGAGGTTTCAATCGATTATGATGAGAACGAAGTTGCCACTTATGATGATTATTGTGATGAAACTTATGCTATAAAAAGTAGTGATGATTATATTTATAAAACTTGTCATGATTATGATTACCCTTTTTCTGAACATTACTCTTTTAATGTGGAAACAATTTTTAGTGTTCAAGTCTTCTATGATACTCTCACTATTCCGAATGAGAAGAATTTTGCTTATGTGGAGAGTAGTAAATTTTCTATGCTTGTAGATCATGAAAATAATGCTTTAGGTGATGGTTATATTGTTGAATTCATTCATGATGCTACTCAAAAGTATTATGAGGGAGGAACATATGCTTGTAGGAATTGCAACAATATTAAGTTTCCTCTATATGTGTTGAAAATCTTGAAGCTATGCTTGTTTTGCCTTCCTATGCTAGTTGATTATTGTTCCCCTAAGTTGTTTGATCAAAAAATCCCTATGCATAGGAAGTGGGTTAGACTTAAATGTTCTTGTCATATTCTTCATGATGCTCTCCTTATGTTTCAATTCTTATCTTTTATGTGAGCATCATTGAAATCATCATGCCTAGCTAAGGGCGTTAAACGATAGCGCTTGTTGGGAGGCAACCCAACTTTACTTTTGTTCCTTGCTTTTTGTTCCTGTTTAGTAATAAATAATTCATCTAGCCTCTGGTTAGATGTGGTTTCATGTTTTAATTAGTGTTTGTGCCAAGTAGAACCTTTGGGAAGACTTGGGTGAAGTTTATGCTATCTTGCTGTAAAAAACAGGAACTTTAGCGCTCACGAGAATAGCTGCCATTTTTTACTGAAGAGTGATTTTTGGTTGATTCTTTTTGCAGATGATTAATAGACAGATTCCTCAGGTCCGTCAATTTATTTCAGAATTGTTTGAGTTCTAGAAGTATACGTTTGATACAGATTACTACAGACTGTTCTGTTTTTGACACGATTCTGTTTTCATTGTGTTGTTTGCTTATTTTGATGAATCTATGAGTAGTATCGGAGGGTATCAACCATAGAGAAGTTAGAATACAGTAGATATTACACCAATATTAATTTATAATGAGTTCACTACAGTACCTAAGTGGTGGTTTTATTTTCTTATACTAAGGGAGCTTACGAGTTTTGTTTTGAGTTTTGTGTGGTTGAAGT
Source organism: Triticum dicoccoides (assembly GCF_002162155.2). Lineage (NCBI taxonomy): Eukaryota > Viridiplantae > Streptophyta > Magnoliopsida > Poales > Poaceae > Triticum > Triticum dicoccoides. The sequence goes on from NC_041383.1 coordinate 508,460,901, forward strand.
TTTCAAGTTTTGGGTAAAGATTCGATGGACTATGGAATAAGGAGTAGAAAGAGCCTAAGCTTGGGGATTACCAAGGCACCCCAAGGTAATATTCAAGGACAACCAAGAGCCTAAGCTTGGGGATGCCCCGGTAGGCATCCCCTCTTTCGTCTTCGTTCATCGGTAACTTTACTTGGAGCTATATTTTTATTCACCACATGATATGTGTTTTGCTTGGAGATTCATTTTATTTTGTTAGTATTTGATTGATGTTATTTAGAATAATTTTTTGCATCTCTATTTTCAATAAAAATGTCAAGGATAGCCTTTACCATGCATTTTGCTAGTATACATGTTGCTGTTTGAAAACAGAAAGTTTACCACTGTTGCAAAAATTCCCTAGAAAAGTCATAGAACGGTATAATGTTGAAAGGTTTTGCATATTGAGATCTGATAAATCTTATACAGCATAGTATTTTTCTTATAATTTTTGGAGTTAGGGAAGTATTGATACTCTTGCATTCTTTACAGACTGTACTGTTTTGGCAGATTGCTGTTATGTTTGCGTTGTTTGCATATGTTTGCTTGTTTAATGATTCTATTTGAGGATAGGAGTATTAAATATGCAGAGGCATTTAGTATGCAATGTTGAATAATAATTTTAGTGATTTGTTACAGTATAAAATGATAAGGTTTTGCATTGGTTTATACTAACCTATCTCACGAGTTCTTGTTGAGTTTGTTGTGGATGAAGCTTTTGATAAAAATAAGAGAAACCATGATATGAGAGGAATTAAGGAGACATAAAAACTCAAGCTTGGGGATGCCCAAGGCACCCCAAGATAATATTTCAAGAAGTCTCAAGCATCTAAGCTTGGGGATGCCCCGGTAGGCATCCCACCTTTCTTCTTCAACAAATAACGGTTAGTGTCAGTTGAGCCTAAGTTTTTGCTTCTTCACATGAGTTGTGCTATCCTTGCAATGTCATTTTATTTTGTTTTGCTTGCTGTTTGAATACAATACCAAGATCTGAAATTCTTAAATGAGATAGAGTCTTCACATAGTCACATAATTATTTAACTACTCATTGATCTTCACTTATATCTTTTTGGAGTAGTTTGTCATTTACTCGTGTGCTTCACTTATATCCTATGAGTAAATGGTTGAATGAGTTGAATTCATAAATCTGAAATTATATATGTTTAATTTGCTTATCCCATGGGGAGTAATTACTTCACATCTAAGAAGTAGAGGTTTATTGAAGGTTAGCAAGCATTGTATTGGTCATTTGAACAATTCATGAAAGAATATTGAAGGAAGAGAGATTTCACATAAATATACTATCCTAGACATCTTTTATAATTGTGAGCACTCATTAAGTATGACATGCTAAAGAGTTGATGTTGGACAAGGAAGACAACATAATGGGTTATGTTTTCTCACATCTCAGTTAAAGTATATTGTCATGGATCATTCAAACATGTTGAGCTTGCCTTTCCCCCTCATGCTAGCCAAAATTTCTTGCACCATGTAGAGATACTACTTGTGCTTCCAATTATCCTTAAACCCAGTTTTTGCCATGAGAGTCCACCATACCTACCTATGGATTGAGTACGATCCTTCAAGTAAGTTGTCATCGGTGCAAGAAATAAAAATTGCTCTCTAAATATGCATGACTTATTAGTGCGGAGAAAATAAGCTTTGTACGATCTTGTTATGGAAACAATAAAAGCGACAGGCTGCATAATAAAGGTCCATATACAAGTGGCAATATAAAGTGACATTCTTTCGCATTAAGATTTTGTGTATCCAACCCTAAAAGCGCATGACAACCTCTGCTTCCCTCTGCGAAGGGCCTATCTTTTACCTTATGTCTTTTACTTTATGCAAGAGTCAAGGTGATATTAACCTTTCCCTTTTTCATTTTATCCTTTGGCAAGCACTTTGTGTTGGGGTGATCCTGATATATATATATATATATATATATATATATATATATATATATATCCAATTGGATGTAAGTTAGCATGAACTATTATTGTTGACATCACCCAAAGGTGAATGCGTTCTATAAGCCCCTATCTTTCTCAGTGTCCAATTAAAACTCCATAACCATTAGTATTGCGTGAGTGTTAGCAATTGTAGAAGACTATATGATAGTTGAGTATGTGGAGTTTGCTATTCCTGAAAATAAGACGAATTGCAATTGTTTGATGACTAAGAATGAAGTTTGGTAGTTTTTAAGAAAGTTTTTGGTCTATGCTTTAACATGTGAATTGCTTGTTACTTGTTCGTGAGAAGTTTTATGATATGAACTACTGTTATGACATATAATCATACTAGAAAAGGTGATTGAAATTATCATTGATCAAACTTGTGCACCTTCTAGCATTCACACTTCACAAATTCTTTCTTTTATCATTTACCTACTCGAGGACGAGCAGGAATTAAGCTTGGGGATGCTGATACGTCTCCAACGTATCTATAATTTATGAAGCATTCATGCTATTTTATTATCTGTTTTGAATGATTACGGGCTTTATTATACACTTTTATATTACTTTTGGGACTAACCTATTAACCGGAGGCCCATCCCATATTGCTGTTTTATTGCCTGTTTCAGTACTTCGAAGAAAAGGAATATCAAACGGAGTCCAAATGGAATGAAACCTTCGGGAGCGTGATTTTTAGGAAGAATATGATCCGGGAGACTTGGAGTTCACGTCAGAAGGGCATCAAGGAAGCCACGAGATAGGGGGCGCGCCCA
>NC_041383.1:508463809-508497503 GCF_002162155.2 Triticum dicoccoides
CCTCGAGGCTCCCCCGACCGACTTCTTTCGCCTATATAAGCCTACGTACCCTAAAAACATCAGAACAGAAGATAGATTGGGAGTTCCGCCGCTGCAAGCCTCTGTAGCCACCAAAAACCTCTCGGGAGCCTGTTCCGGCACCCTGTCGGAGGGGGAACCCATCACCGGTGGCCATCTTCATCATCCCGGTGTTCTCCATGACGAGGAGGGAGTAGTTCACCCTCAAGGCTGAGGGTATGTACCAGTAGTTATGTGTTTGATCTCTCTCTCTCGTGTTCTCTCTATGGCACGATCTTGATGTATCGCGAGCTTTGCTATTATAGTTGGATCTTATGATGTTTCTCCCCCTCTACTCTCTTGTGATGGATTGAGTTTTCCCTTTGAAGTTATCTTATCGGATTGAGTCTTTAAGGATTTGAGAACACTTGATGTATGTCTTGCCGTGCTTATCTGTGGTGACAATGGGATATCATGTGCCACTTGATGTATGTTTTGGTTATCAACTTGTGGGTTCCGCCCATGAACCTATGCATAGGAGTTGACACACGTTTTCGTCTTGACTTTCCGGTAGAAACTTTGGGGCACTCTTTGAAGTACTTTGTGTTAGTTGAATAGATAAATCTAAGATTGTGTGATGCATATCGTATATTCATGCCCACGAATACTTGAGGTGACAATGGAGTATCTAGGTGACATTAGGGTTTTGGTTGATTTGTGTCTTAAGGTGTTATTCTAGTACGAACTCTTGAATGGATTGATCCGAACGAATAACTTTGAGGTGGTTTCGTGCCCTACCATAATATCTTCGTTTGTTCTCCGCTATTAGTGGCTTTGGAGTGACTCTTTGTTACATGTTGAGGGATTGTTATATGATCTATCTATGTTATTATTGTTGAGAGAACTTGCACTAGTGAAAGTATGAACCCTAGGCCTTGTTTCCTACCATTGCAATACCGTTTACGCTCACTTTTATCGCTTGCTACCTTGCTGTTTTTATAATTTTAGATTACAAATACCTTTATCTACTATCCATATTGCACTTGTATCACCATCTCTTCGCCGAACTAGTGCACCTATACAATTTACCATTGTATTGGGTGTGTTGGGGACACAAGAGACTCTTTGTTATTTGGTTGCAGGGTTGTTTGAGAGAGACCATCTTCATACTACGCCTCCCACGGATTGATAAACCTTAGGCCATCCACTTGAGGGAAATTTGCTACTGTCCTACAAACCTCTGCACTTGCAGGCCCAGCAACGTCTACAAGAAGAAGGTTGTGTAGTAGACATCAGCGATCTTTTTGGAACAAATGCAATCTAGGAGACTTGGAGTGGACGTCAAGAAGCAATCGAGGCGGCCACGAGGTAGGAGGGCACGCCCTAGGGAGGTGGGAGCACCCCCCACCCTCGTGGGCCCCTCGTGGCTCCCCTGACATACCTCCTTCGCCTATATATACCTCCATACCCTGAAAACATCCAGGAGCACCATGAAAAACTATTTCCACTGCCGCAACCTTATGTATCAATGAGATCCCATCTTGGAGCCTTCGTCGGTGCTCCGCTGGAGGGGGAATCGACCACGGAGGGCTTCTACATCATCTCCAAGGCCTCTCCGATGAGTTGTGAGTAGTTTACTACAGACCTTCGGGTCCATAGTTATTAGCTAGATGGCTTCTTCTCTCTCTTTGAATCTCAATACAAAGTTCTCCTTGATCTTCTTGGAGATCTATTCGATGTAACTCTTTTTGCGGTGTGTTTGTCGAGATCCAATAAATTGTGGGTTTATGATCAAGTTTATCTATGAGAAATATTTGAATCTCCTCTAAATTCTTTTATGTATGATTAGTTATGTTTGCAAGTCTCTTCGAATTATCAGTTTGGTTTGGCCTACTAGATTGATCTTTCTTGCAATGGGAGAAGTGCTTAGCTTTGGGTTCAATCTTGCGGTGTCCTTTCCTAGTGACAGTAGGGGCAGCAAGGCACGTATTGTATTGTTGCCATTGAGGATAAAAAGATGGGGTTTATATCACATTGCTTGAGTTTATCCCTCTACATCATGTCATCTTTCTTAATGTGTCACTCTGTTCTTCATGAACTTAATACTCTAGATGCAGGCAGGAGTCGGTCGATGTGTGGAGTAATAGTAGTAGATGCAGAATCGTTTCGATCTACTTGTCACGGATGTGATGCCTATATACATGATTATGCCTAGATAATCTCATAACTATGCACTTTTCTATCAGTTGCTCGACGGTAATTTGTTCACCCACAATAATACTTATGCTATCTTGAGAGAAGCCACTAGTGAAACCTATGGCCCCTGGGTCTATCTTTTATCATATAAGTTTCCCATCTACTTTTATTTGCATCTTTACTTTCCAATCTATATCATAAAAATACCAAAAATATTTATCTTATCTTATTATCTCTATCAGATCTCACTTTCGCAAGTTACCGTGAAGGGATTGACAACCCCTTTATCACATTGGTTGCTAGGTTCTTGTTTGTTTGTGTAGGTACGAGGGACTTCTGTGGAGCCTCCTACTGGATTGATACCTTGGTTCTCAAAAACTGAGGGAAATACTTACGCTACTTTGCTGCATCACCCTTTCCTCTTCAAGGGAAAACCAACGCAGTGCTCAAGAGGTAGCAAGAAGGATTTCTGGCATCGTTGCCGGGGAGGTCTTCGCTAAAGTCAAGACATACCAAGTACCCCTCACAAACTCATCTCCGTCGCATTACATTATTTGCCATTTGCCTCTCGTTTTCCTCTCCCCCACTTCACCCTTGCCATTTTATTCGCCCTTCTTCTGTTTGATCTTATGTTTTCTTGTGTCTCCATATGCCTTCTATGTGCTTGCATCTTTGCTTGCTAAGAATCTATTGTTATGGATCCACTTAAAGTGTCTTTCTTGGATCATCTTCGATCCTTATGCGCTCGTGCTGAAACCCCAACTAGCCTAGTTGATGGGAAATCTTTAGATGAGCATGCTCACTTTGTGCGTCACCGTCTGTCTGAAAAAGGGAGACTCTTATGGGATCAAATAAACAGATTGTTGTGTTATGCTTGGAATCTGTGTGAAATTTATGATTTTACTTGTTGCTCTAAGAACCCTAAAAAACACCTTCCCTACCTACGTGAGTTTAATGATAATGAAATCTTATCTTCTTATGCAAAGGGTGTTTATAGTTACTATGATATCGAACAAATTGAAGAATTTGTTGCTTTTAAGGGTGCTTATGAAGTTGCTTCTTTGATTGAAAAGTATGATATTACTCTCTACGAATCTGAAAAATTTGACATACTTAAATATTGTTGTGAAAACTATGCTCATAATGTCTATGCCAAAGAATTTATTGAGAGAATGATTGTTGCTTTGGAAGAAAATAATGATATGCATGAATCTATAGATAATGATTCCGATGATTTGATTGAAATATCCCTTGATGAACATGATGCTTGCTATTCTTTCTGGCCATGATGCCAATATTTATGAAGATGAATTTGCTATAGTTCCTTATGTTAAACATGAGATCGTTGCTATTGCACCCATACTTGGTAGTTCCTTTAATGAAAAGCATGATTGCAATGATGTTATTATAAATTCTATTAATGTCAATTGTGTCAATGATATGCAAAACCCTAAGCTTGGGGATGCTAGTTTTGCTATGTCCACTACCTGTTGCAATGATCATGATTGGGGTGATTCTTCTTATAATCTTGAAATTTTATTTAAGCCCCATGATGAATATGAGATTGATAATAATGTTTGCAATAATACTAAAAGTGGGCTTGGAGAGGTCATGACTTTAGTTAATGTTAATCCCACTATTTTGGAAGAGTGTCAACTTCGCACGCATGTGGATCATGTTGAAAATATTTTATGTGATAGCTATTTTGTTGAATTTGCTTATGATCCTACATGTAATTATTATGAGAGAGGAAAATATGGTTGTAGAAATTTTCATGTTACTAAATTACCTATCTTCATGTTCAGATTGCTATCATCTCTTTGTTCATCCTTGCATATGCTAGTTTTTGCTTGCCTTGATAATTTGTTTGCTTACAAGATGCCTATGCATAGGAAGTATGCTAGACTTAGATGTGTTTTTCACATGCTACATGATGCTCTCTTCGTGTTTCAACTGTTATCTTTCATATGAGCATCATCAAAATTATCAATGCCTAGCTAGGGGCATTAAACGATAGCGCTTGTTGGGAGGCAACCCAATTTTATTTTTGGTTCCTTGATTTTTGCTTCTATTTAGTAATAAAGAAATCATCTAGCCTCTGTTTAGATGTGGTTTTATGTTTTAATTAGTGTTTGTGCCAAGTAGAACCTATAGGATAACCTACGGTGATAGTTAATTTGATTGTGCTGAAAAACAGAAACTTCTGTGGAAACGAAAATAATTTTAATAAATCACAGAAACATGATTTTGCAGTAGATCATTAGATAAATTTCCCAGGACTTCCTATTTTGGTAGGATCTGTAGAGTTCCAGAAGTATTCTAAAGTTACAGATTGCTACAGACTGTTTTGTTTTTGACAGATTCTGTTTTTCGTGTGTTGTTTGCTTATTTCGATGCATCTATGGCTAGTATCGGGGGGGTATGAACCATAAAGAAGTTGGAATACAGTAGGTTTAACACCAATATAAATAAAGAATGAGTTCATTACAGTACCTTATGTGGTGGATTTTCTTTCTTGCACTAACGCAGCTCATGAGATTTCCTGTTGAGTTTTGTGTTGTGCAGTTTTCAAGTTTTGGGTAAGATTCGAAGGGCTATGGAATAAGGAGTGGCGAGAGCCTAAGCTTGGGTATGCCCATGGCACCCCAAGATAATCCAAGGACAACCAAAAGCCTAAGCTTGGGGATGCCCCGGAAGGCATCCCCTCTTTCGTCTTCGTCTATCGGTAACTTTACTTGGAGCTATATTTTTGTTCATCACATGATATGTATTTTGCTTGGAGCGCCTTGTATGATATGAGTCTTTGCTTTTTAGTTTACTGTCGGTGTTCTAGGAACGGGGGTCCCCAGACTTGCCTGCCTGCGGCCTGCGGCGTGGCTCAAATAGGGGCCCCAGTGCGGCCCAGCTTCATCAGCTCAAGCTCAAGACCCTCGTGAGGGGCCAAGCCTCGCGGGGTGGACGACAGGAAGCTTCCTCAGGAGCAGCCTCACCAGGCAGGCTCGCGAGTAGGCAGAGAGATCAAGGCAGGGCACCTCGCGAGGAGCCCGTGACGTAAGCCATGACGATCGAGACCAAGCGGGCGCCAGGCGGGCGCCGGCCTGCGCAGTGTCCTTGTTTCCCCTTCGGTGCAAAGGGGGCAAGCACAGGCCAAGGCATCATGCAAAGGTTACCGTTTTTGTGCAACAATACGAAGACCAGAGGAACGGCCGGAAGGAGGTCATCGTGGAGCCCAGGACAGCGTCATCGTCAGAGCCTTTGGCAGCCGAAGACCAACTTTAGTCAGGATAAGTGTACTAGATGTTCCCCTTCAAAATGGCCAATTGTTGGTGCCCTTCCCGCTCATTATTTGGGAAGAGGCCCATGGCCTCCCTCTATAAATAGGACTATCCACCACAGAGGATAGAGAGGGAGAGAGCTAGAAATCCGGTAGGCATCCAGAGATCGACCAAGCATCTAGAGATCGGGTAGGCATCCAAGAGGCGACTGAACTCACCCAAGCAGTTCATCACACCAGCTCAAGAACAGCCCCTCGCGAGGCTGTTCCCCCATTGTACTGTTCATCATCAGCCCCCGAGGCAATCCACCACACCACACACCGCAGTAGGGTATTACACCACAACAGTGGCCTGAACCAGTATAAATCTCGTGTCCCTTGTGTGTTCTTCTTTCTAGCCTAGATCCTTTGCGAGACTTCGATACGTGAGCTGGTAGGGGAAAGATCTTCATGCGCACCCCAGAGTTCGAACCTCAAGGGTCTGCCAGAACCTGAAATCCGACATTTGGCGCGCCAGGTAGGGGTGCACCGGAATCCTTCCTCTGCCGTATCGCGTTCCATCGCTTTGCCGTTCTGATGTCAAGCGACCCGACAGCCAACACCAACCGCTGGGCGGCGTGGCCCGCCCACGCCATGCCGCCGGCCTAGGGCGACCTCGACCCTGCGCCTCAGAGAGCTCACGCTCCGCAGGGCGCTCCGGGGCGCGGGCGACACGGCCAAACGCTGCCTGCCCTCACGCCGCAGCAGGTGCGGTCAGCAGCGAGAGCCTCAAGCCACGCCGCGGCCATAGTGCCGCATACTCGATGGGAGCAGGCGAACTCCAGGGCCACGCTCACGGTGGCCCCAGAGCTGCTACGGTGCCGGCTGCTGGAGGGCAGCCGTGACGTGTTGTTGGAGCGAGTGGCCGAGCTCCTGGATGCCGCCGCCTCGGGAGCACCTCCTTTCTGCGTCCAGCTGCCGCCCCAGATCCAGAGTGGGCCGTATAGCGGCCCCATACACGCCCATGCAACTTCAAGCGGGCTCCAGGGCCTACTCAACGCCGACCCGGCCGGCAACACCATGTGACAAGTCGCGTCGACCCCATCTCCGGCCGGTGAAGGAGTGCACGCCGCGACCTTCGGCCTCGGCGGACCACCACGCCACCACCCTCAAGACAACGCTCCAGGCCGGACTGCATGGCATGTGGGGCACTACGGCGGGACCCATGGGGCGGTGGCCCTAGAATCTTACGTGCCCCACATGGTGGATCGAGAGTGTGCACTGGAAGAAGACCATGGCTCGTTCCTCGGGCCAGGTTGGGGCGAGGAGACACCAGAAGCTGAGCTCTTTCAGGAATCCCAAGAGGGCCACGACGACCACGCCGGTGGCAGCAACTATCTGGTACCACTAATTCCTCAGGAGCAAGCTTATGCTAACCATGGGTCGGAGGAGGTACAGGTTGCCACAGCATATGGCTGCCCCAATCCTGCAGCCCCTTACCCCTCGGGAGGAGGGCACCGGGGGCTGCAGGAGAGGGGCCGAGATCCGGGTTCGTCCCCGCGGCGCTCGGCACAAGGCGTTCTCAGGAGGTAGGCCCTCTGCCGTGGAGGTGCCTCAGGGCCTGCCGCCGGCAGAGGACCCATGGTCGTCGGGGGAACCGCTGGCGACCGCTCTATCCCATTGGCGTCGTCCTTGGTCTCCGGTCGCCGTCAATGGCGGTAGAGTGTGGCGCAAGGCGGGGCCCTTGTCTGGCAATATGAAGCCAGGTCTGTACTTGTGAAGAAGGCCCAGTGCCTGTGAAGCTCGCCGCCCCGTGACACTCTCACGTAATAATGAGTGGGGATGTACACGCCCCAGAGTCTCCGGAGAGCCGCCCTCGGGCCTCGGGGCCTCCTGCCCACGCCCAGTGGTAGCACTTAGCTCCGCGCTCGTGAGAAGATGTCGAAGACTAGACTAGGTGCCGGACGCGGCTTTTTGCTTTTTGCCTTTTCCCCTGTTGACAAGTTTCTTCGATTTGAATTTAAGTTGGATTTGAGCTTGAGACTTGCGTGTGTTTGGGGAAGGGGTGTTTAGTCTCGTTCGAGCAATCTCTCGCGTTCTGGTTTCGGCTTTGCGTCCAAAGTTAGCGTCAGCTGCCTCCCCTCGCGAGCCCCTCGCGAGCTGGGCCAGGCCAAGCGTGGCTACAATCCGGACTGCTGTCGCCGCACCCTCTCAGGAGGTTCTCATTGCAGGATCAATGGGTTCACTCAGAAGACACTTGGGGCATTGCGGCCCCCGTTGGATCGCTCGGGGCCTGTCTGGGCCAAAGGTAAACAAGTCAACCGGCCCCTCGTAGGGCCAATGGCTCAGCATAAGCATGCATGCGGCATTACATCTACAAGTACGCCAATTGCAAACCTTTACACGAGGGGTTCCCCCTCCCAAAATGCTCTTACAACCTTCAGGGCCAAGCCCGACTGTTTTCGCGCAGGGCAAACAGCGGAGGTGACACGCGATCAATCAGACAAATCCCCCAATGCGTCCTCAGGGGCACCTCCGGAGCCATCACTGGCGTCACTGGCCTCACCATCACCCACGCCGTCACCGCCATCGGCGTCCTGGTCGTTCACCACGCCGCCTTCATCAGCAGCCACGACCACACCGTCGTCATCAGTGGTGAAGGCCCTGACGAGGGCGTCCACGTTGTCCTCCACCCAATGCGCCAGGTCGCCCCAGATGGCTATGGGCCCCGGTGCAATGGCGGCATCAAAGTCAAAATGGGGGTCCCTGTTCTGAAGATAACTGAAAACTCGGGAAAAAGCACGCCCAAGAAAGGCTCGGCTCCTCTCCTCAACGAGCATGCGGGCCCTTTCAGAGCGGGTCTCCAGCTGCGTCACCACATCTGTGAAGAACCGGAGGTTGCCAGCGTAGTTGATTACGTGGGGTTCTGCAATGGCCGCCTCGCATATGTTGCCCAGGGCCGCGTTCGCCCTTTCCATGAGTGTTCGAAGCATGGGGGCATGCACGTGCTCCAGGGTCTGCCACTGACGGATCTCGTCCTCATTCCGCCGCTCCACGGCCTTGGCACCATCGACCCTCTGTTCGAGAAGAAGCACCTCAGCGCAGGAAGAAGCCAGCTCCGTCTGCGCTGCGCCAAGGGCGGACCCGGAGGCGTCCGCACGCCGTGTCACTTCATCCAGCTTGGCCTTGAGGGCGGCGGTCCTGCCCTCCACTTCGGCCCGGATCAGCTCCAGCCTTCCTTCGTACTCGCATTCAAGATTCGAGCGAGCTTCCGCCACGCGACAGTCGACCTCCTCTTGGACTCGGGCTTCCCGCGCGGCGACATCATCCTCTGCCCGAGTCACCAAGCGCTCCCTCGTCTCCAACGGCTCGAGGTCAAGGGTGCGCTCAGCGGCCTCTAGCGTCAGCACCTCCTCGCGCTTCTGAAGCTCCGCCTGGTCGACAGAAGCCCCCTTCAGCGACACAAGGGCCGCCTGGCGCAGTTCCACTTGCTGCTCCAGGGAGTTGCTCCAGGCTTGGAGCTCCCACACGCGCTCCTCCGCCTCCCTGCGACATCGATCTGCCTCCCGGGCCTCCTCGACGGCCTGGGAGCAGGCCTCTTGCGAGACCGCCAGCGATGCTTCAGCCTTCGCGTTATCAAGGTCATGCTGGTGATGCGCAAGGGCGACGACTACCTTCAGCTTGCGCCTCTCCTCAGCGAGGCGCAGGCCCTTGGCCTCGAGGCGCGCATCCTCGTCAGCAAGCTCCGCCCCGATCTGGCTCACTGCATCTGCCGCCCCTTGGAGAAACTCCTGATGAAGGGCGCGGCGTTCGCGAACGCGCCTGATCACATCTTCCGCGTCACCCTCTGCCACTGGCGTATGCGGAGGGCCCTGAGGAGGCATGCCCCTTCCGGTGCAGGGCTGGGGGTTGGCGCCCCAGCAATCGCCGAATTGACCTTGCCAGGAGCCTGGCCTGGCGCCGGTCCGTCCCCAGAAGAGGAGCTCAAGACTAACTTCAGCCAATCACCATCCACGATCAAGGAAGGAGCACGGGGCAAGCTGGTTGTGCCACAGGAGGACTCGTGAAGGGAGGACAGCAGGCACGCTGGCTCTAAGTGCCCAGCGGGACGGGCCACTTCTCCGACCGGCCGAGTGGCAGGGGCACCGCTCGAGCTTGGCGCCCTGAGGGTCAGCAGCGAGGACAAAGCTTGGGGGGATGGCTCCTCGGCCGTCTCCTCGAATTCGGCAGGAAGGGCCCTGAAAGGCCGCGGTCAGCTGCGAGAACAGAGAGGTAAAGGAGCAAAAAGAGAAGAGGACTTACTCGTTCATGGCGAAGTACTTCCTGCGCTTCAACAAGCAGCAAGGGCGATCGTCATCACCCAAGGCATCCTTCCTCTTGCGGAGGGCCTCGAAGTCTATGCGGAACCGGCCTAAGTGTTCGGTGCAAGGGTCAGTCTGTGGCATGGAAGAGGCGTCAAGGTGATCAGCGTCAAGGGGACCGGCCTAAGGGACGCCCCCAGGTGCCGCCTCATGAGGAACGGTCTGGACCTCGAAAGCCCCAACCTCGGGAGTTGTAGGCCACAACTCCTCGCCTGCCACTGCTCTAGGACGGGCTTCGGCAGATGCCACCTTTGGGGCTCCGCGCAGCGTCAACATCTCGACATCACCCCCTTCAGCTCCCGGCAGTTCTCGTCTCCCCGCTCCATCACCTGAGACAGAGCCGCTTGGGGCGACCGGAAGAGCAATCACAGCGACTGGATTCTCGCGGAGCCCCGTGAGGCCAGCCGGGCGCAGCCCCCACTCGTCAAAGTTGGGCATCTGCCTCACAAAATCGGCCCTGCCCGAGAAAAGATACAAGAGGGCACCATCGTGTCGAAGGCTGCCTAGGGAAGGATCGCCAGTCAGGACCCTGAGCACCGTCCTTAGTGCTTCAAGCGCCAGGTCCTCCTCCTGAAGCCGCATGCGGTCCTTGTGCCCCGCAAAGTCCCACATCCAGCGAGAGTGGTGCTGGAGAGGAGCAATGCGATGCTGGAGGAACTCCTTCACCACCTTGGGCGCCATCACGTCGAGCGCCCTCAAACTCTCGAAGCGGCGCCAAACGAAGGCGAGTCAGGCTCACGAGCGTCTCATGGCCCCAGCCTGAGTTAGGAACAGCAGGCAAGGTCGGGTGCGAGAGCAGGGCGCTGGGCACATCCACATACAGCCACCGCTCTTTGAACCTGGCCTCAGAGGGAGGAAGGCTGAAATCGATCCCTGAAGCAGCCGTCTCTGGCACGGCTAGGAAGCTCACACACCCCGAGCATTGAGCAGGGTCGCTCAGGCGCAAGGAGAAGAAGTGGTGCAGCAGGGCAACAGAAGGAGGAATGCCCACCATTGCCTCGCAAACAAAAGAGAAGACAGACAAGAGGGTAATGGACTCAGGCCCGAGGTGCATCATGTGGATCTGATAATGGGAGAGTACCGCATTGAAGAAAGCAGAAAAGGGAGGGACCAGACCCGCCCACAGGGCATCAGTGAAGAACCGGACCTCCGTGACGACCCTATCAAAGGAGGCATGGGACGCAGGCTAGACCGTGGTCCTGCCGCACTCATTGAAGATGGTGGCAAGGGCAGAGCGGACCTTGTTCAAGGCTTCGGGATTGAGTATGATTGACCGATCGACGGCGGGGGCCTCCACCGGAGGCGAGCGGGGCAAAGTCCTGGGCTTCTTCCCCTTTTCCTTCTTTGTTGGCGCCATGGCGATGGAAAGAGGGGAGGGCTCGAGCCGGACTGAAGGCGGAGGTTGGAGCCAGAGGAAGAAGGAAGGACAGAAAGCACGCGGACAGCAAAAGGGAAATAGTTGTGTGCAACCACAGGTCCACCTAGCCGGGCGTATAATGAGGCATCATGGGGAAGCGGAGACGCCCACGTCCAATCAACCGCCACGCGGCGCCCAAGGCTGCAGGCTATTGGGGCCCATGGTGCTTCGCACTTGCCCCTTCGCTTCTCTGCTAAGCCAAGTCCGAGCGCGCCTTGGGCCCGGGGGCTACTGTTGGCGTTCTGGGAACGGGGGTCCCCAAACTTTCCTGCCTGCGGCCTGCGGCGTGGCTCAAGTAGGGGGCCCAGTGCGGCCCAGCTTCATCATCTCAAGCTCAAGACCCTCGCGAGGGGCCAAGCCTCGCAGGGCAGACGACAGAAAGCTTCCTCAGGAGCAGCCTCACCAGGCAGGCTCGCGAGGAGGCGAAGAGATCAAGGCAGGGCACCTCGCGAGGAGCCCGTGACGTAAGCCATGACGATCGAGACCAGGCGGGCGTCGGCCTGCGCAGTGTCCTTGTTTCCCCTTCGGTGGAAAGGGGGCAAGCACAGGCCAAGGCATCAGGCAAAGGTTATAATTTCGGTGCAACAAGACCAAGACCAGAGGAATGGCCAAAAGGAGGTCATTGTGGAGCCCAGGACAGCGTCATCATAAGAGCCTTTGGCAGCCGAAGACCAACTTTAGTCAGGATAAGTGTACTAGATGTTCCCCTTCAAAATGGCCAATTGTTGGCGCCCTTCCCGCTCATTATTTGGGAAGAGGCCCAAGGCCTTCCTCTATAAATAGGACTAGCCACCACAGAGGATAGAGAGGGAGAGAGCTAGAAATCTGGTAGGCATCCAGAGATCGACCAAGCATCTAGAGATCGGGTAGGCATCCAAGAGGTGACTGAACTCACCCAAGCAGTTCATCGCACCAGCTCAAGAACAACCCCTCATGAGGCTGTTCCCCCATTGTACTGTTCATCATCAGCCCCCGAGGCAATCCACCACACCACACACTAGAGTAGGGTATTACACCACAACGGTGGCCTGAACCAGTATAAATCTTGTGTCCCTTGTGTGTTCTTCTTTCTAGCCTAGATCCTTTGCGAGACTTCGATACGTGAGCTGGTAGGGGAAAGATCTTCGTGCGCACCCCAGAGTTCAAACCTCAAGGGTCTGCCGAAACCTAAAATCCGACATTTACCACAATCATCCTTGTTGTACACACCTTTTGGTAGATACACACATGATTTGTAATTTATTAGAATACTCTATGTGCTTCACTTATATCTTTTGAGCTAGATAATTTTGCTCTAGTGCTTCACTTATATTTTTTAGAGCACGGCGGTGGTTTGATTTTGTAGAAATTGTTGATCTCTCATGCTTCACTTATATTATTTTGAGAGTATTTTAGAACAGCATGGTATTTGCTATGGTTATAAAATTGGTCCTAGAATGACGAGCATCCAAGTTGGGTATAATAAAAACTATCATAGGAAGTGAATTGGATGCTATGATCAATTTGATGCTTGATAATTGTTTTGAGATATAAAGGTGGTAATATTAGAGTCATGCTAGTTGGGTAATTATGAAATTGAGGAATACTTGTGTTGAAGTTGGCAAGTCCTGGAGCATGCACGTATGGTAAAAGTTGTGTAGCAAATTTATTGCATGGAGTGCTCTTTTGAGTGCCTTCCTTATGTGTGGAGGTCGGGGGCGCGTGATGGTTAACTCCTACCAACCTCCCCCCTAGGAGCATGCGTAGTATTACTTTTCTTCGAGGGCTAATAAAACTTTTGCAATAAGTATATGAGTTCTTTATGACTAATGTGAGTCCATGGATTATACACACTCTTACCCTTCCATCATTGCTAGCCTCTTTGGTACCATGCATTGCCCTTTCTCACCTTGAGAGTTGGTGCAAACTTCGCCGGTGCATCCAAACCCCATGATACGATACGCTCTATCACATATAAACCTCCTTATATATTCCTCAAAACAGCCACCATACCTACCTATTATGGCATTTCCATAGCCATTCTGAGATATATTGCCATGCAACTTTCCACCATTCCGTTTATCATGACACGCATCATCATTGTCATATTGCCTTGCATGATCATGTAGTTGACATCGTATTTTTGGCAAAGCCACCATGCATAATTTTTCATCCATGTCACTCTTGATTCATTGCCCATCCCGGCACACCGCCGGAGGCATTCATATAGAGTCATATCTTGTTCTAGTTTCGAGTTGTAATTCATGAGTTGTAAATAAATAGAAGTGTGATGATTATCATTATTAGAGCATTGTCCCTTATAAAAAAGGCCAAATAAAAAAAGGAAAAAAAAGAAAGGCCAAATAAGAAAAAGAAAGGCCCAAAAATAAAAAAGGGGGACAATGTTACTATCCTTTTCCACACTTGTGCTTCAAAGTCGCACCATGTTCTTCATATAGAGAGTCTCTTATGTTGTCACTTTCATATACTAGTGGGAATTTTTCATTGTAGAACTTGGCTTGTATATTCTAACGATGGGCTTCCTCAAAATGCCCCAGGTCTTCGTGAGCAAGCAAGTTGGATGCACACCCACTTAGTTTCTTTTGTTGAGCTTTCATACATTTATAGCTCTAGTGCATCTGTTGCATGGCAATCCCTACTCCTCATGTTGACATCAATTGATGGGCATCTCCATTTCCCATTGATTAGCCTCGTCAATGTGAGACTTTCTCCTTTTTTGTCTTATCCACACAATCCCCATCACCATATTCTATTCTACCCATAGTGCTATATACATGGCTCACGCTCATGTATTGCGTGAGATTTGAAAAAAGATGAAGCATGTTAAAAAGTATGAACCAATTGCTTGGCTGAAACCGGGCATGATGGAGTATTTTGTGTGATGAAAATGAAACATAGCCTAACTATATGATTTTGTAGGGATGAACTTTCTTTAGCCATGTTATTTTGAGAAGACATGATTGCTTTGTTAGTATGCTTGAAGTATTACTATTCTTATGTCAATATGAACTTTTATTTTTGAATCACTTGGATCTGAACATTCATGCCACAATAAAGAAAATTACATTGAGAATTATGCTAGGTAGCATTCCACATAAAAAATTCTGTTTTTATCATTTACCTACTCGAGGACGAGCAGGAATTAAGCTTGGGATGCTTGATACGTCTCCAACGTATCTATAATTTTTTATTGTTCCATGCTATTATATTACCCGTTTTGGATGTTTATGGGCTTTATTTACACTTTTATATCATTGTTGGGACTAACCTACTAACCGGAGGCCCAAACCGAATTGCTGCTTTTTTTGCCTATTTCAGTGTTTCAAAGGAAAGGAATATCAAAAGGAGTCCAAACGGAATGAAACCTTCGGGAGCGATCTTTTTAGAACAAACGCAATCCAGGAGACTTGGAGTGGACGTCAAGAAGCAGCCGAGGCGGCCACAAGGCAGGAGGGCATACCCTAGGAGGCTGGGCGCGCCCCCACCCTCATCAGCCCCTCGTGGCTCCCCTGACCTACCTCCTTCGCCTATATATACCTCCATACCCTGAAAACATCCAGGAGCACCACGAAAAACTATTTCCACCGCCGCAACCTTCTGTATCAGCGAGATCCCATCTTGGAGCCTTCGCGGGCGCTCCGCCGGAGGGGGAATTGACCATGGAGGGCCTCTACATCATCTCCAAGGCCTCTCCGATGAGTTGTGAGTAGTTTACTATAGACCTTCTGGTCCACAGTTATTAGCTAGATGGCTTCTTCTCTCTCTTTGAATCTCAATACAAAGTTCTCCTTGATCTTCTTGGAGATCTATTCGATGTAACTCTTTTTGCGGTGTGTTTGTCGAGATCCGATGAATTGTGGGTTTATGATCAAGTTTATCTATGATAAATATTTGAATCTCCTCTGAATTCTTTTATGTATGATTGGTTATCTTTGCAAGTCTCTTCGAATTATCAGTTTGGTTTGGCCTACTAGATTGATCTTTCTTGCAATAGGAGAAGTGCTTAGCTTTGGGTTCGATCTTGCGGTGTCCTTTCCCAGGGGCAGCAGCGGCAGCAAGGCAAGTATTGTATTGTTGCCATCGAGGATAAAAAGATGGGGTTTATATCATATTGCTTGAGTTTATCCCTCTACATCATGTCATCTTTCTTAATGCATTACTTTGTTCTTCATGAACTTAATACTCCAGATGCAGGCAGGAGTCAGTCGATGTGTGGAGTAATAGTAGTAGATGCAGAATCGTTTCGATCTACTTGTCACGGACGTGATGCCTATATACATGATCATGCCTAGATAATCTCATAAATATGCACTTTTCTATCAATTGCTCGACAGTAATTTGTTCACCCACCGTAATACTTATGCTATCTTGAGAGAAGACACTAGTGAAACCTATGGCCCCCAGGTCTATCTTTTATCATATAAGTTTCCCATCTACTTTTATTTGCATCTTTACTTTCCAATCTATATCATAAAAATACCAAAAATATTTATCTTATCTTATTATCTCTATCAGATCTCACTTTCGCAAGTTACCGTGAAGGGATTGACAACCCTTTATCGCGTTGGTTGCGAGGTTCTTGTTTGTTTGTGTAGGTACGAGGGACTTCTGTGGAGCCTCCTACTGGATTGATACCTTGGTTCTCAAAAACCGAGGGAAATACTTAGTTTTCTCGGGGCTGCAGTCCAGTTTCTTAGTGGTTTGCTTCTCGATCTACCCAATCAAGGTTAGACCTTGCTCTCGTAGCAGCATTGCGTATTGCTCTCACTATGAAAGGGGGACATAACCCCTACTATAGAGTAGGAATGGAAGGGAATGAGCTCAGTTGCTTCTCCCCCACACTTCTTTATTTCTCCGTGCCCCTATTTAGTTAATACTTTCGAGCGCTACTTTGCTGCATCACCCTTTCCTCTTCAAGGGAAAACCAATGCAGTGCTCAAGAGGTAGCACTCCCCTTTGACCTTCTTAGTAAAAAGAGTGGGGTCGATTTTCCCAATTTCGAGCCCACGATTTTGCAACAACTCAGTAAGATGCCCATACCACGCACGTGGGACTTGTTTAAGTCCATAGAGTGCCTTGTTGAGTTGGTACACATGATCAGGGAAATGGGGTTCCTCGAACCTCGGGGGTTCTTTGAAATACACTAACTCATTAATGGGACCATTAAGAAAAGCACTTTTCACATCCATTTGTTGCAACTTGAAAATATGATGAGAAGCATATGCAATCAACAAACGAATAGATTCAAGGTGAGCAACAGGAGAAAAGGTTTCACCGTAGTCGATACCCTCGACTTGGGAGTAGCCTTGTGCCACCAAACGAGCCTTGTTGCGAACAATGATTCCATGAGCATCTTGCTTGTTCTTGAATATCCACTTGGTTCCAATGACATTATGATTCCCGGTTGGCCTTGGCACTAATTTCCACACTTGGTTGTGCTCAAAGTTGTTGAGTTCTTCATGCATGGCATTGAGCCAATCCGGATCCTCGAGTGCCTCATAGACCTTTTGGGGTTCGACACAAGAAACAAACGCGTGCTGTTCACAATAGTTTGCTAATTGTCTATGAGTGCTTACCCCCTTTCTTAGGCTTCCAACCAGATTCTCCATGAGATGACCTTTGGTTGTGAGCTTGGAACCAATCTTCGCGGCACGACACTCTAATTCCTCCTCGGGTGTGAAAAGAGGAGTGGAAACTTGATCATCTTGAGCGCCATCTTGAGCTTGTTCTTGATCTTGAGCTTGCTCTTGATCTTGAATTTGCTCGAAAGGGAGAATTCGACCTTGGGCATTACTTGGTGGCTCACCACCATCTTGAGGTTGATCTTGCCCTTGATCTAGTTCACGTGGTTAAGAGCCTTCACTTTGTTCTTTGGAAGCATGTGGGTCTTGGGTCGGTGATGGGTCCACTTGAGTGGAGCATTGTCCTTCTCCTTCGGCCACAAGGGGTTCCTCAATGGGTAGGATATGGCCAACACCCATTCTTCTTATGGCTTGGGGAGGAATTTCATCACCTACATCACAAGTACCACTTTGCTCCACTTGGGAGCCGTTATTCTCGTCAAACTCCACGTTACACGTCTCCTCAATGAGTCCCATGGACTTGTCGAGGACACGGTAAGCATGAGAGTTTGAAGCATAACCAACAAATATGCCCTCATGAGCTCTAGCCTAAAGTTTAGACCAACGAACACCTTTCTTGAGAATGAAACACTTACACCCAAACACCCGGAAGTACTTGAGGTTGGGCTTGTTACCAGTGAGTATTTCATAAGGAGTCTTGTTCAAGCATTTGCGGAGATAGAGCTGATTGGATGCATGGCATGCGGTGTTGATGGCTTCGGCCCAAAAGTTGTAAGGAGACTTGAACTCCGCCATCATGGTCCTTGACGCATCCATCAACGTCTGATTCTTCCTCTCCGTGACACCATTTTGTTGAGGGGTGTATGGTGCAGAATATTGATGCTTGATCCCCTCATCACTAAGAAACTCATCCAAAGTGTAGTTCTTGAACTCGGTGCCGTTGTCACTTATTATTTTCAAGATCTTTGCATCGTGTTGACGTTGAGCTTCATTTGCAAAGTCGATGACAGTTTGTTGGGTTTCACTCTTCCTCTTGAAGAAATACACCCAAGTGTACCTTGAGAAATCATCGACAATCACCAAGCAATACTTTCTACCCCAAGACTATCAAAAGATTGAGTCCCAAAGAGATCCATGTGAAGGAGTTCCAAGGGTCTCTTCGAATAGATGATAGTCGTGGGAGGGTGAGCCTTCTCATGTAACTTTCCTTCGATACAAGCACTGCAAGCACGATCTTTGGCCAAACTAACATTTCTTAGTCGACGGACAGGCCCTCCCTTGAGAAGACTTTGCAAAGATCTCATATTGACATGGGCTAAACGGCATGCCAAAGCCATCCCACATCAACTTTAGCCATTAGGCATGTCGCGGTCTTAGTGGATCGCTCCGAAAAGTTAATCACATAAAGACCGTTCTCGACATGCCCAACAAAGGCTACTTTAAGAGTCTTGCTCCACAAGAGGGCCACGGTATCAATATCAAAGAATGTGGCAAAGCCCATGAGTGCAAGTTGACGAACGAAAAGTAGAATGTATACAAGGGACTCAACAAGCATGACCTTCTCGATCATGAGATCATGAGAAATGACAACCTTGCCAAGACCCAATACCTTAGAGGACGAGGCATCACCCCACTCGACGTTGGTGGGCATAGATGGGATCTTGTGCAGGTCCACCACCAAGTCCTTGCTTTCGGTCATATGATTTGTGGCTCCACTATCGAGCAACCATGATCCCCCACCAGAAGCAAACACCTACAAGAGATCAATGCTTGGTTTTAGGTACCCATTTTGTAATGGGTCATTTGATGATAGTAACAAGGGTCTTAGGAACCCAAATAGGCCATTCAATGTACTCATAAGGAGAACCAACAAATTTAGCATAAACATGCCCATCACTAGCATGACACAACACATAAGAAGGGTTAAAGTTGCCGGCTTTGTTGGAAGAGGTGGCATTGCCCTTTTTGACATCACCACCCTTCACATTGTTCTTCTTCTCCTTTGGAGCACCCTCTCCCTCCTTCACAAAAGTCTGCTTGAGAGGGGGAGGTCGTTTGGTCTTGTCGTTCTTCTTCTTATTCTTGGACTTGGGTGTGAACCTAACTCCATCCTTGGCCACAACTTCCTTTTGATTGCTCAAAAGGTCATTGAGATTCTTCTCACCTTGTATGCACAACACAAGGCCTTTCTTAAGTTGCTCCTTCAACTTGGCATTCTTCTCCACAAGATGCACATGCTCACAACACGAGTTAGTAGCATTTGCATTATCAATTAATACCATATGAGGAAAAGTGGCTTTCTCCTTGGTTAGCTTCACTTGGAGTTGATCATGAGACTCCTTGAGGCTAGCATGAGCACCCTTCAAGACCTTGTGAGCCTTGTCAAGTATATCAAACTCCTCCTTGAGTCTAGCATGGTCAACCCCAAGTTTAGCCTTCTCGAAGTTTAGCACACGAGATACAACAAGAGCATGATCAAGATCTTTCTTTAATTTAGCATGGTCATCGTTGTGTGACTCCTCAAGAGCCAAATGATGAACACGCTCTTCCTCAAGTGCATTAGAGAGATCCAATATCTCATCGGCATAGTCACGACTATGACCTTTTGATGCGCCGCATCCTTCGGTCATCCCCATGGACCTTCCATCGTCTCACCAAGCACCAAGAGGACCCATGACTAGAGCACGAGCTAGAGCTCTCGAGACCGAGGTGACTTCTCTCCTTAGTGATATATCATATGATCCTCTCGAGACATGGCTACTGCCTAAATCAGGAATGTTGTGCATGATTAGGTACCCAGAGGACCCTCCCGAGGATGTGCATGGAGATGGTCAAGACCCCAAGTCCACGGAAGAAGAGAACCAACAGAAGAAGGAGAGAACAACCTCTAGGCACCGGACATCCGGCCATGGCCCCGGAAATCCGGCCCCTGGAGGTCTGCTTGGCCAGGAGCCTGCAGAAGAAGCTACAGGGACCGAACATCCGGCGTCCAGCCTGGACATCCGACCCCCCTCACCCGAAATCCGGCCTCTAGCCCGGACATCCGTACACGGCGTCCAGGGAGCACAGAAGGTTGCCCCATCAGCCCGGACATCCGGCCATCTCCCCGGACATCCGGCGCCTACCGAAGCACCGGACATCCGGCCCCTCCGCCCGGACATCCAGCCCCGTCCATCCAGAGAGCAGAACGGCCGTCTCCACCAGCCCGCACATCCGGCCCTTCAGCCCAAACATCCGGCCCCTCGCAAGCGACCGGACATCTGGCCGTCCCTGTTTGTGAATAGTGTAATGGCCGAGGCCCATGTACCCCCCTTCGCCCCTAGACTATATATACTCCATCACCACCTACATTTTAGGGTTAGCATTGTGATAGCTCATTTGAGATAGAGCATTGCTCATCCGTACCGGATCTACTCCTTGTGAGGGACCGCACCTCTTTGGAGAAGATTCGCCCGGATTCAAGGCCTCCATCCGGAGAAGACAATCAAGACCTCCTCATGGAGAAGAAGTGTTACTCTTGTATCGTCCCTTGTTGACTTTGGATCTCGTGTTACTTTGTGCCTCGATGATCTAGCACTTGTGTGATCAATTTCGTGTCGGTTGAGTGTTTCTCTTGTTTTCCCCTCGTGATTTCCCTCGTGTTCTTTCGTGCGTTCTTCTTGTTCCTCGTAGGGATCCTCTCCAAACGTGAAAGATCGGCCCCTAGGGTTCCGCCCTACATCATCTTGGTATCATGAGCCACATTGATCACGTTTTTGGAGCCCCTACCCCGTGTTTTCTAGCTTGATTTTGTTGTTTTCGTCCTAAATCCGAAAATTCCCCACCAAAAATAGCCCCAAATTTTTTTGATTTGTTGGTGTGATGAAGTTTTGCTGGATTTGATCCACGGATCTGCTTTGCATCGAGTGGATCTAGCTTTTCCCCATCTCTCCCGCGATTTCCATCCACCAATTCTTCCGAATTTTGCCCCAGAGTTGCCCTTTTTCCCGTGGAGTTCATCGTGTTCGTCCCCGATCCAGGAGCATGTACATCCGCCCGTGTCAACCGGACATCCGGCGTCCCGGACATCCGGCCACTGGCCCGGACATCCGGCCCCTGGCAGCAGCAACTCCATCCACCACATCCATTTCCGCCTAGTTTCGCCCAATTTTGCCCCAGTGCCCACACTTACTTCCGCATACCACCAACGCTTTCCACAAGCACCACCACCGCTCACCGCTACCTCCTACGACGATTTTGACACGTTTGGGTCTTTGAGGTTTTGGGTTGTGGTCCCGTGTCCTATTGTGTTTCGGCTATATAGGTACGGTTTGACGTCAACATCACCACCGCTCATCTCCATCGACTACTCATCATCACCAAGGACGGTAACTTCCATGACATCTTTGTCATACCTTGCAATTGCATTGATACCCACATGGACTTACATTTCCGTAGCTTACCCATCGAGACTAGCCATTGAGTATTGCCGGCAACGTGACTTGTGCACATTAGTGATCATACTCCATAGCATACATACCATACCATCGTGGTGCATATCTTGGCATCAAATTTTGTGTCACAAAGTTGTCATAGCATACACAATTGCTATCTTGGTTCGTGAAGTTTTGCATGAGAAAAGAGCTCAAAAGTGAAAGAGCCACCCAAGCTTTTAAGCAAAGAGGGAAAGATAAGCAAAGAGCTTATAAGCAAGAACCATAGCATCATACTACATTAAGATTGTCATGCCCGATCATCTTGGTTCGTAGCACCGAAACACCATACATATAGCATACTTGGGATAGAGATTGTTGCATTTTTTCCTAGTAGATTGTGCACAAGTTCCGTATCCGCCTATTGTGTAATCGTGCTAGCGTCTCTCGTGTATTGTGCAACAAGAGCATTTTCATGGATTCCACATTTTGGCTCACTTTTGGTTTGCACAATCCCACTTATCTATTTGCATGTGTGTTTCCGTGTACCACTACTTGCTTGGTCTACTTGTTGCATTTACGAATTTGTGAATCTTTTCCAACATTATTGAAGCTCACTTACAATTGCATCAAATTTTGTGCCACCATCCTAACCAAGCTCCACCAGAAGCTTTTACTTGTGTAGGTGTGAGAACCGACAAGAATTGGTACCAATAGTGCTATTTCATTTTCCGCATTTGAGTGAACTTGATTCATCGTCAACATCGGTCAAGGTACATTGGTATAAGTTCTTCTCCTTCTCCCACTCACATTTTTGTTTGGCATGATGGATAGGCCAAGTTCTTCTACCAATCCACTCTTCATCGAGCAAGACGACAACATGTCATCATACGTCACCAAGAGCCACCTCTTTGGTGCACAACGAGCGTTTCATCAAGAGCAACAAGCTATGACCGACCGCATCGACAACCTCTCCACCGACTTGCGACTCTCCGAGCAACGTACCAAGGACTACTTCGACAACAAGCTCGACGCTCACAAGCAAGAGAACAATGCAAGAATGGACGAGATCCGCACCTTTTTGGTGAACCGTCCTCCTTCTACATATTCATAGTCAAGACGGAGCCGCTCAAGTCGAGACTCCGATGACACTTTCTCTGGCTCAAGTACACCGACATCGAACACTCTTCGACGAGCCGCGCGTCAAGACCGTCATGCATCTCGCAATCCACTACATGACAAGCATTCACAAGAGCAAGTCAACGAGCAAGAACTTCCTCCTCCACCACATCAAGTTGCGTTTGCTCAAGCTCAAGAAAGACAACGTCAACATCGCCAAGAGGAAGAAAGAGCACGTCTACACCAAGAGGAGCAAGACACCGAGGCTCAACGTCTTCAACAACAACAACATGAAGCACAAGCTCTTGAGGCGCAACGTGCCCTTCAAGAATCAAGTCGAGCCATTGCTAACCGCAACCGAGACCGGTGCAGTCAAGAGGAAGCACTTCGAGAAGAAATCCAAGAGCGGAACTACCAACCGCGAGTGCAACGTCAAGTTCCTCAAGCTCCTCCACAAGCTCGACAAGCTCCTCCTCAACCTCAAGGTCAACAAGAGCAAGTTGGTCATGGACTTCCTCCATGCCAAGAGAAACACGAGGATGATTATCCTCCACGTCAAGAGCGTCATCATCACCATCGCCAACAACACAATGAAGAGCAACGCTACAGCAAGCTAAAATTCACCATGCCCAAGTTCAGTGGAAGCAATGATCCCGAAGAATACCTCTCATGGGCATTGAAGGTCGACAAAATCTTTCGTTTGCACAACTATGAGGAAGAGAAGAAGATCGCTATGGCATCACTTGAGTTCCAAGACTATGTTCTCATATGGTGGGAACAAATCCTTGAGCGCCGACAAGCAAGAGGTGAACCTCCAATCACCACTTGGGCTCAAATGAAGGAAGTCATGCGAGCATGTTTTGTGCCCACATACTACAACCGTGATCTCTTCAAGAAACTCCAACTTCTCAAGCAAGGAACAAAGAATGTTGAAGAATACTACAAGGAAATGGAGATAGCCATGATTCGAGCCAATGTCAAGGAAGATGATGAGCAAACTATGGCACGCTTCTTGAATGGCCTCAATCATCCCATCAAGAAGATCACCGACTTCCATCCCTACTCCAATCTCATTGAGCTCGTGCATCAAGCGACCAAGGCGGAACGTCAAGTGCAAGATGACTCCAAATATGCCAAGTACTCATCCAAGACCTATGGCTGCTCCAACAACCAAGCTTCAACGACTCCTCCAACTTCTACCTCAACCAAGCCATCTACAACCAACTACGACAAGTCAAGTTACAGGAAAACTTTGACAAGCGCAAGTCGTCTTCCTCCTCCTACAAGCAACTTCAAGCCGTGTGCTTCATCATCTACTCCGACCGATGAGACCGTCAAGACAAGCTCCTTCAAGTGTTTCACTTGCGGCGGCCGAGGCCACAAGTCCTATGAATGCACAAACAAGCGCACCATGATCCTCAACGATGATGGCACCTATGACTCCATGAGTGACAAGGAGATGGAAGCTCTTGAGCAAGTGTCCATGCACCGGCGCGTGAATGAGGATGAAGATGATCAAGTCTTTTGTGATGAGGATTCGAGCCCCGCTCTCGTTGTCTCCAAAGTCTTGACTCTTTAACATCAACAAGAAGAAGACCAACGATGCCACATTTTCCACACAAAGGCCGGCATCAATGGAAGGTCCGTCAAGGTCATCATCGATGGAGGTAGTTGCCACAACTTGGCAAGTGAAAAACTATGCTCCAAGCTTCAATTGGTCAAGATGAAGCACCTACACCCATACAAAGTCCAATGGCTAAGTGACTCCGGCACTATACGAGTTGAGCATACAGTCCAAGTCTCCTTCAAAATTGGTGGAAGACACTTTGGAGTGTGACGTCGTCCCAATGTCCGTTTGCCACCTCCTTCTTGGTCGACCATGGCAATTCGACCATGGTGTCATCCACAACGGGCGTACCAATCACTATAGCTTCAAGATGAAAGGGAAGGAGTATGTGCTACGACCTATGTCTCCTAGTCAAGTGATGGCCGACAAGCAAGCCACCCATCATGGAGAGAAGAGTGAGAAAGTGATCCACCAAAAAGTGAGTGAGAGCCACAAGCCAAACTTGAGCGCCTCTTCGCCTAGAGAGAAAAACCTAGTCCTATTTGCCACAAAAAGTGAGATGAGATAAGTGTGTGAGAACCCATTGAGTGTTATGCACTTTGTCCTTGTGTGCAAGGATGGGGAACCAAAAACTAACACCTCTCACGAGCTACCTTTAGTGTTTCAATCTCTTTTGCAGGAATTCCAAGATGTTTTCACCGATGAGCTACCTCCGTGTCTACCTCCTCTATGAGGTATCGAGCATCGAATCGACCTCATCCCCAGAGCCCCCTACCAAACAAAGCTCCATACCGCGTCAATCCCGAAGAAACTAAGGAGATCCAATGGCAAGTACAAAAACTAATCGACAACGGTCATGTACGTGAAAGCTTAAGTCCTTGTGTTGTTCCCGTAATACTTGTGCCTAAGCAAGATGGAAGTTTTCGCATGTGTTCCGATTGTAGACCTATAAATGCTATTACCGTTCGCTATAGGCATCCCATTCCTCGCCTAGATGATATGCTTGATGAACTTAGAGGTGCCGCCTATTTCTCAAAAATTGATCTTAAAAGTGGCTATTATCAAATCCGCATACAAGAAGGTGATGAGTGGAAAACCACTTTCAAAACCAAATTTGGCTTGTACGAGTGGTTGGTCATGCCTATGGGTTTATCGGAAGCTCCCGGTACTTTCATGAGACTTATGCATTTTGTGCTTCGTCCTTATATTGGAGTGTTTGTTGTGGTTTACTTTGATGACATTCTTGTTTTTAGCAAATCCATGAAAGAGCATCTTAATCATGTTAGGGCTATTTTGCAAACCCTTCGCAAGGAACGTCTTTGTGCCAACACGAAAAAGTGCACGTTTGGTGTTGACAAACTTGTTTTCTCAGGTTTTGTTGTCTCTTCCAAGGGTTTCCATGTTGATGAATTTAAAATTGAAGCAATTAAAACTTGGCCCCAACCCACCAATTTGCAACAAGTGCGTAGCTTTCTTGGCCTTGCAGGTTTTTACCGTCGCTTTGTGAAGGATTTTAGCACTATTGCCGCTCCTTTGCATGCCTTGAGTAAAAAGAATGATCCTTTTCTTTGGGGATCTTTGCAATCCACCGCTTTTGATGAGCTCAAGTCTTTGCTTACTCATGCTCTGATTCTTGCTTTGCCCAAATTTGACAAAACTTTTGAGGTTCATTGTGATGCAAGTGGTACCGGAATTGGCGGAGTTCTAATGCAAGAAAAATGAGCCATTGCTTATTTTAGTGAAAAACTCTCTGGTGCTCAACTTAACTATCCCATCTATGACAAATAATTGTATGCTTTAGTGCGTGTGCTACATGTTTGGGAACATTATCTTAGACCTCATGAGTTTGTCATCCATACTGATCATGAAACGCTTAAGTACTTAAAAGGTCAAACTAGGTTGAACAAGCGTCATGCCAAATGGAGTGAATTTATTGAATCTTTCCCCTATGTGATCAAGTACATTAAGGGTAAGGAAAATGTAGTTGCGGATGCACTTTCACGCATATGCACTCTTGTCACTAAACTTGAGTTGAATGTTATTGGCTTTGAGCACATAAAAGACTTGTATGCGAATGATCCTTCCTTTGCTACTCCTTATGCTAAGTGTTTGACGCATACATCTTGGGAACAATATTACATCAAGGATGCTTATCTTATGAGAGCTAACAAACTTTGCATTCCCGAGTCTTCTCTTTGTTTGCTCCTTTTGCAAGAGGCTCATGGAGGCGGACTCATGGGACATTTTGGACGCAACAAGACATTAGCCACGCTCTCCAAGAACTACATTTGGCCCAAGATGTTCCGTGACGTCTCACGCTTCACCAACCAATGCTCTACATGTCGCAAAGCTAAGTCTAAAGCTCAATCCCATGGTCTTTACATGCCTCTTCCTATTCCTTATCAACCTTGGGAAGACATTAGCATGGATTTTGTACTTGGTTTGCCTAGAACTCGAAATGGAAATGATTCCGTGTTTGTTGTTGTGGACCGATTTTCTAAGATGGCACATTTCATTCCTTGCAACAAGATAGACGATGCTTCACATGTTGCAAATCTCTTTTGTAGGGAAATCTTGCGCCTCCATGGAGTACCAAAGGCAATCGTCTCTGACCGTGACGTCAAGTTCTTGAGTTACTTTTGGAAGACGCTATGCACCAAGCTCGGAATCAAGCTCTTGTTCTCATCCGCATATCATCCTCAAACCGACGGCCAAATGGAGGTGACGAACCGTACCCTCTCCACTCTACTTCGCGTGTTGATCAAGAAGAACATCAAGGAGTGGGAGGAGTGTCTACCCATCGCCGAGTACACCTACAACCGTGCAAGACATTCAACGATCGGCAAGTCCCCCTTCGAGGTCGTCTACGGCTTCAACCCGTTATCCCCATTGGACATTCTACCTCTTCCTCTACAAGAGCGCACCAACCTCGACGCAAGTGCCCGTGCAAGCTACATCAAGAAGATGCATGAAGATACAAGGCACACCATCGAGCGCCAAGTACATCGACTCGCGACAAAGCTCAACATCAACAAGCAACCCATGATATTCAACATCGGAGATCTTGTGTGGCTACACCTTCACAAAGACCGATTCCCCAACGAACGCAAGTCCAAACTTCTAGCTCGAGCCGATGGACCCTTCAAGGTGCTAGCACGCTACAACAACAATGCTTACAAGATTGATCTCCCACACGACAAGTACAACATGAGCGACATCTTCAACGTCACCGATCTCTCCCCGTACCATGTGATGAGGATTTCGATCCGAGGTCGGATCTTTCCCAAGGGGGGGGAGATGAAGCGGAGCATCCTTCGGTCATCCCCATGGACCTTCCATCGTCTCACCAAGCACCAAGAGGACCCATGACTAGAGTACGAGCTAGAGCTCACAAGACCGAGGTGACTTCTCTCCTTAGTGATATCTCATATGATCCTCTCGAGACATGGCTACTGCCTAAATCAGAAATGTTGTGCATGATTAGGTACCAAGAGGACCCTCCCGAGGATGTACATGGAGATGGTCAAGAACCCAAGTCCACGAAAGAAGAGAACCAATGGAAGATGGTGAGAACAACCTCCAGGCACCGGACATCCGGCCATGGCCCCGAACATCCGGCCCCTGGAGATCTACTTGGCCAGGAGCCTGCAGAAGAAGCTACACGGACCAAACATCAGGCGTCCAGCCCGGACATCCGACCCCCCTCACCAGAAATCCGGCCTCCAGCCTAGACATCCGGACACAGCGTCCAGGGAGCACAGAAGGTTGCTTCATAAGCCCGGACATCCGGCCATCTCCCCGGACATCCGGCGCCTCCCGAAGCACCAGACATCCGGCCCCTCCGCCCGAACATCCGGCCCCGTCCATCCAGAGAGCAGAACGGCCGTCTCCACCACCCCGGACATCCGGCCCCTCGCGAGCAACCGGACATACGGTCGTCCCTGTCTGCGAACAGTGTAAGGGCCGAGGCCCATGTACCCCTCCCCCCTTTGCCCCTAGACTATATATACTCCATCAGCACCTATGTTTTAGGGTTAGCATTGTGATAGCTCATTTGAGATAGAGCATTGCTCATCCGTACCAGATCTACTCCTTGTGAGGGACCGCACCTCTTTGGAGAAGATCCACCCGAATTCAAGGCCTCCATCCGGAGAAGACAATCAAGACCTCCTCACGGAGAATAACAGTTACTCTTGTATCGCCCCTTGTTGAATTTGGATCTCGTGTTACTTTCTGCCTCGATGATCTAGCACTTGTGTGATCAATTTTGTGTCGGTTGAGTGTTTCTCTTGTTTTCCCCTCATGATTTCCCTCGTGTTCTTCCACGCGTTCTTCGTGTTCCTCGTAGGGATCCTCTCCAAACGTGAAAGATCGGACCCTAGGGTTCCGCCCTACATCACCTTCCGTCTTAGAGATGGTTTCTTCATGAGCCTCGATCATGTCATTGGCTTCACCAAGTTGTTCCAAGAGAGCAACGAAGTGCTTCTTGGATTTGCCCTTGAGCTTACTCATAAAAGACTCAAATTCGTTTACTTCCTCATTAGACCCCTCACTTTCATCAATGCAATCCGTCAAGGAGGGATTAGTAATGATGGTGGTTTTGATGTTGGGGGTTACCTTGTTGGTGGTTGTCGGTGTCAAAACTGGTGGATCTCGGGTAGGGGGTCCCAAACTGTGCGTCTAAGGCTAATGGTAACAAGAGGCGGGGGACACGATGTTTACCCAGGTTCCGGCCCTCTCTATGGAGGTAATACCCTACTTCCTGTTTGATTGATCTTGATGACATGAGTATTACAAGAGTTGATCTACCACGAGATCATAGAGGCTAAACCCTAGAAGTTAGCCTATGATTATGATTGTACTTGTCCTACGGACTAAACCCTCTGGTTTATATAGACACCGGAGGGGGCTAGGGTTACACAGAGTTGGTTACAGAGAAGGGAATCTACATATCCGAATTGCCAAGCTTGCCTTCCACGCAAAGGAGAGTCCCACCCGGACACGGGACAAAGTCTTCAATCTTGTATCTTCATAATCCGACAGTCCAGCATAAGCATATAGTCCGGTTGTCCGAGGACCCCCTAATCCAGGACTCCCTCAGTAGCCCCTAAACCAGGATTCAATGACGATGAGTCCGGCGCGTAGATTGTCTTCGACATTGCAAGGCGGGTTCCTTCTCTGAATACTCCAAAGTAGATCTTGAACACAAGAATCGTGTCCGGCTCTGCAAGACAAATTCCACATAGCACCGTAGAGAGTATAATATTCCACGAGTCTAATCCACTGACAACTTTTCCATAGCATGACATCACGCCGTGGCCCGATTATTATTCAAACCGTTTTTCCAACCTGCCACTATGGGCTTCGCGAGGCGGTTTTATTGGCACGTCTTGTCGAAGCAGAGATCGTGTCCCCTTATCACGGGATTCTCATCAATACGGGCATGGATAACCCAACCGCTCCATTAGTATGACTCCTTGGATTAGGCAAGTTCCAAACCGCGTGGATGACGCTTGACATTCACCCCCTTTATAAAGAGGTCAAGACTCGTCCTTTTCTTTCCACGCTTGATCCTTCCCTTCCCCCACCTCGAGTTCCAAATACCGAAGGCTCAGTCCAAGCGCTTAGGACCTCCAACCATGTCTGGATCCAGCCTTCAAGGCCGGTGGACGGCCTCTTCTGTCACAGAGGAGGACATCACGAAGCTTAGGGAGGCTAGGTACTTGACCGCCGAAATCCTTCACAGGCTTCCTGCTCAAGGGCAGGTTATCCCTACTCCCAAACCCAACGAGAGTGTCGTGTTCGTCTCCCACTTCCTCCGAGGGCTAGGCTTCAGTCTTCATCCCTTTGTTAGAGGGCTCATGTTTTATTACGGGCTAGATTTTCATGATCTAGCTCCAGATTCCTTCCTTCACATCTCAACATTCGTCGTTGTGTGTGAGGCCTTTCTTCGCATTACCCCACACTTCGGCTTATGGCTCAAAACCTTTAATGTGAAGCCGAAGATAATCGACAGGCAACACGCGGAGTGCGGAGGCGCTATAATAAGCAAAGGTGTCGATGCTTTATGGCCAAAGGGTTCCTTCCCAGAAGTTTCTGACCTATGGCAACGGGAGTGGTTTTACATCACAGCACCCCGAGGTAGAAAGTGGGCGGTCGCCCCAGCCTTCCGCTCCGCTCCTCCGCCACAGCTTGCATCATGGGTCAACAAGGGGCTGGACTGGGGATCGGTTGATGACATGCGGACATTGCAAAGCCGCATTCAGGATATCATCAAGAAGGACATTAGTCTTGTCAAAGTAATCCAAGTAATGCTAGTTCGTCGGGTCCTGCCATGCCAATGTTGACCTCTCCGTATGTGGGAGTTCAACTCAGAAGGACCGCGAACTGTTCAGCGCTTCTTCGGCATGACGCTCGAAGGGATGTATCAATTATTCTTCGGATCATGAATAAAGTGTCCGGACACAACAGAGGATGCAGGCCTTGATTGCAACCATCCAGATACCCAGATAAGTAATTCCATAACTGAACATGTTGTCATTATATTTGTCATGACATTATCCTGAAAACCCATCCTCGGCCAGGCTGGATAAGAAAGGCGGAGAGGATCAGGTGTTCGGCCCCTCTTCCCGAAGATTCGGTGGACCCTGTATTAACCAGGATGCTGGCTCATGCACCTTATCAAGTGCCATCAGGGAAGGGAATGGGGAAGCCGAAAGCGGACTTCATGTTGGAGGTACGTTATGCATCGTAACTGGGGAAATTGGTACTCCCGTGTCGGAGGATGAACGGGGAGGAGAATCTAGTATCCCCTCTCCCCACGGGAAGAAAAGGGCCGCCCCCGAAGACTTGGAAGCAGAGGTCTCCAAACGAGGGAAGAAACCTTTATCAGGGGGCCCTGCCCCAGAGGGCAACATTGCTGCATAGCGCCCACAGGGGGGCCAGCCGTTAACCGAGCCGTAAGTGAACAAAGGTGCTTTGTAAGCATACCCCGTTCTTTTCCTGAGAATAATGACTGAGACGTATATTTTGCAGTTCGGCTTATAGCCTCCCTCAACAATCTTCGTCCTCGGGGGATCTTCTTTCGGAGATGATGGAGAGAGAAACGCCTCCTCCTACTTCTCCGCCTCATGAGGCGGACGACCCTGAGGTGTCGTCCCGGAGGATCTCTCCTGATTCGCAAAGGCCAGAAGGTAACTCTTCGGCCGCCCGAGGTCCGGGGTGTTCGGCTCCTAGAGAGACCAATAGAAAAAGCCCCGGACTGTCTGATATACAGCCGAACAAATTGACGGGTCTTCTGCGGCAAGCGCCTATCTCAGAGGCACATCATACCTTAATGGGTATGGTGGTTGAGAGGATTTTGTCCACAAAAAGCGGGTTGAATGAAGCTTTTACGAGCCTGCTAAGAGGCTTTGAGGTACGCAATGTGATATTTTTTGATTGTACCATAAAAGCAAGGTGCACTATGTATAGATAGTAGCCCCTGAGACTCTGGTTACCATCCTAACAGGGCGATGAGAGGATCGAAAATAGAAATAATCTCACGTAACGATTTTGCCAATTTTGTACACAGGTGGCTGCAGCGCTGGCAGATGCCGGGGCTGCCGAATTTGCCGAACTGAAGCGGCAACGTGATGTGGCGGATGAAGAAATCACTCTTATGAACAAGCGGCTTGACGAGGCACAGGGCATGTATATTTGGGTGGTCAGCGAATAATAATAAGAGCATGATGCTGAGATTTATAATATGCTTTGACTGCAGATGGTGCTGCCACCATGGAGACCCTTCGGGATGAGCTTGCCCAGGCCAAGGAGCAAGCCAGGAGAAGCAATGCAGCTGCCGAGAAGGCAGCTGCTGAATTAAAAGCCGAATAGGCTGCTCATCGCCAAAGTGAGGATAAAATGGCCAACATGGCTCTTGAGCTACAGAATGCCGCTAGCCGATATGAGCTTCTCGAAAGGGAAACCCAAGCGAAAACGGCTGACCTAGAAAAGGCCTTACAGGCAGCGAAGGAAACTCGCTCTGAGATCAGAGCGGCTCGGGAGGAGCTCCGGCAAGCTGGTGAGATCGCGGCTGGGAAGCCCTTTTTATTGCAAACTAAACTCGGTGATCCAAAGTATGCCCATCTTGATCAATTGTGGAGTTCTCCAGACGCATACTTGGATTTGTCAAAGAGTGATGCCGATGCGACACAGTATTTCCGAGATCAAGAAGATCATGAAGCGGAAAGATTATTCTGGTCGCAGTTCAGTACTCCAAGGCGTCCGCTGCTGTTGAACGAGCAAATGGACGAGTGGGCCGAGCTCCATAGGTTATCCGGGCTTGCCATGAATGTTGTCATGGATCGCCTGTGGCCGAGCAGCCAAGTCCGGATAGTTATTTTGGTTTGGTGCAACGATTTATTCGTGTTGTGCCGCATATCGATGCTATCAAGCGGTCGGCGTGCATAGAGGGTGCACAAATGGCCCTTGCCCGTGTTAAGACATATTGGGCGAGGATGGAGGCCACCGATATTGCAACCAGGGGTCCACCCGGGGGCCAGGACTTGCCCGAGCACTATTTTGAAGAAGTCTTAGAAGGTGCCCGTTTAATAGAGGCTCAGTGCTCAAAGAATATCATGTTCAAATGACATGTATCTTGATTGTAAAAATAATGATTTTGATAATAAAGGCTATATTTATACCTTTGCCCGTAAAGTATTGTAGTGCCTCCTGTGCGGCCGTTTATGTATATATGTATATAACCTGAAAGTTTGCAGTCGTCGGCTTCAGCCCCCTCGCGTATAACGCGGGGGTGTTCGGTAAAAGCGCGTAACCACACTTGATCCAGCGTCTTGGTCCGTTAAGGAGGTGGTAGCGCGACAAACAAGGCAATCGAACTACATAGCTTTAACACTTTCACTTAGCCATAGGAGTTTGACAGTGGGGCTACTATATAGCCCCTGGTATGACCGCGTTTATCCGAATACGGTGCACTTACATACATGACCGGAAAACCTATCCTTCGTTAATGCAGAGGAATCGCGAAGATTACGCTGAGTCATCGAGTGGTTGACCCGTCTCTCGCTTTATCATGACAGTCAGTTTTCGGCTTTCTCTACTGAGGTGCTCATCCGGATGAACCAGGGCACAATCGCAGTAGTTCTCCCTGTGCCACCTTAGCCGATAGAGCGGAATGTAAGGTAGCAAAACACGGGAGCCAGGCAAACCCAACTATTGACCAAAGACATGATTCGGAGCTAATGCATATAAGGCCAAACTCGCGACGCCGAACACTCCCGAAGGTATTCGGACTTTACAACATATACTAGGCTGAATACAGCCCTCGATAATGAGCCCTGAATTTCAAGGTACGTGCATCAATCCGGCGTGACGAAAGAGCGCCTGTGGTGAGAGCATAGATCTCAAAAAACACACTGGTTGCTGCCTTTGTAACGTCTATTTTAGAACGGCGAATCATAAGCTCGCCAATAATGTCGGTATCCCTCTTGGTCATTTTAAGTGCCAGGAGGGTGTGAGACAACAAGAGACAATAAAAAATGTTTACACAGGGTCTTAATCTAAAAAGAAACCTTTGAACGGGGCCCTGCTGCACGTCTGCGCCTTTGTCTCTGTTGTGCCGTATCTTTGAAGGGTATAGCATGATGGTCATCTGTAAAAAAAAAGAAAAACCCAGGTGAAAGAATCTAGTGTGACCGTGCGTAAAGTTGGTTTATCTTAATGAACCATGAAAATTCAATCTCTTGAGTGTAAATAGGGTCAAGCCAAACTATGGACCTTTTAGATGCGG
>NC_041383.1:508497761-508523862 GCF_002162155.2 Triticum dicoccoides
ATATGGGGGCATAGCCATTAATCAAGCTCGGGTTTATCTGAGCTGCTACAACTAGGTGTGCACCGAACACGTCTAGCCGTGTCCGTGGTCTCGGGGACCGTTGAGTTGCTCAGGTTGGAAAGGCCATTCCATGATTCGGCTGCTAGAGCTGCCACGTATTCTTTCATATGAAGAGAACACTCTGTGTTTCCACTGATTGTGATAACGCCACGTGGACCGGGCATCTTGAGTTTGAGATAAGCGTAATGCGGGACTGCATTGAAATGAGCAAAGGTCGTTCTTCCGAGTAGTGCATGATAGCCGCTTCGGGACGGAGCAATGTCGAAGATTAGTTCTTTGCTTTGAAAGTTGTCGGGAGAACCGAATACAACCTCCAATGTTAAAGAGCCGTGCAGCGGGCCTCTACGCCTGGTATTACTCCTTTAAAGGTAGTACTTCTTTGGTTGATTCTTGACGGGTCTGTCCCCATCTTGCGGACAGTGTCCTGATATATCAGATTAAGACTACTGCCGCCGTCCATGAGGACTCGGGTGAGATGGTATCCGTCGATTATTGGGTCGAGCACCAAGGCAGCCGAACCACCATGACGGATACTAGTGGGATGATCCCTGCAATCGAAAGTGATCAGGCAGCCCAACCATGGGTTTAATTTAGGGGTGATGGGCTCTACAGCATATACGTCTCGGAGTGCGCGTTTGCGCTTCCTCTTTGGGATGTGAGTGGCATAAATCATGTTCACTGTTTTGACCTCCGGTGGAAAAAATTTTTGTCCCCCAGTGTTCGGCTGGCGAGGTTCATCCTCATCTGCACTTAGTGCCTCCTTCCCTTTGTGTTTGGCGTTTAGCTTGCCGGCCTGCTTGAAGACCTAGCATTCTCTGTTTGTGTGATTTGCAGGTTTCTCGGGGGTGCCATGAATCTGACAGGACCTGTCTAGAATTTTATTTAGGCTGGACAGACCATCTCTGCTGCCTTTAAATGGCTTTTTCCGTTGACGGGGTCTAGAGCCCCTCAATCCGGTGTTTACTGCTGTATTGTTTGGGTTGTCTTCATTATTTCAATGTTTGTTTTTATTGCGTCGTGGTTTTCCATTGCGATCCCTGATTTTGGATGTGCCTGGATCGTTGGTGCTGCTGCGGGCCAACCAACTGTCCTCGCCCGCGCAAAAGCGGGTCATAAGAGTTTTTAGGGCTGCCATTGTCCTTGGCTTTTCCTGGCTGAGGTGTCTGGCAAGCCATTCGTCCCGGACACTGTGTTTGAAAGCTGCTAGGGCTTCGGCATCCGAACAGTCGATGATTTGGTTCTTCTTGGTGAGAAATTTGTTCCAAAGCTTATGGACTGACTCTCGGGGTTGTTGGATTATGTGACTTAAATCGTCTGCATCCGGGGGTCGGACATAGGTCCCTTAAAAATTAGCCCTGAAAGCGTCCTTGAGTTCCTCCCAGCTTCCAATGGAATTTTCGGGGAGGCTTTTCAACCAGTGTCGAGCTGGTCCTTTCAACTTGAGGGGCAGGTATTTTATGGCGTGGAGATCGTCCCCGCGAGCCATATGGATGTGAAGAATAAAGTCCTCAATCCAGACCGCAGGGTCTGTCGTTCCGTCGTATGCCTTGATGGTTACGGGTTTAAACCCCTTTGGAAATTCATGATCCAGCACCTCATCGGTGAAGCACAGGGGGTGTGCGGCACCCCTGTACTTGGTTGTGTCGTGGCATGGGTCCAACGACTGTAGTGTTTGGTGTTGATTCCGAGCTGATAGTCGATCAGTTTAGTCGATTTGGTGGTTGTGATCCCGCATAGGAACACATTTCCTAGATCCATAGATGGAGCTGGTAGTCGATCAGTATAGTCGGTTTGGTGGCTGTAGTGTCCAGGTGCTCACGTAGATCGTGTGCTGATTTGTGTGCGGCATCATTAGCCGCTTTATCTCGGCCGTATTGTTTTTTGGCGGAATGGGCGCGATAGCCTCGTCGTCGAATTCGGGCAGCAGCTTACATTTT
This sequence comes from Triticum dicoccoides, assembly GCF_002162155.2. NCBI lineage: Eukaryota > Viridiplantae > Streptophyta > Magnoliopsida > Poales > Poaceae > Triticum > Triticum dicoccoides. The sequence continues at coordinate 508,499,759 of NC_041383.1, forward strand.
GGATAGCTCTTTGTCTGGCGATCACCGCCGTATCTTTCCTTAGTGTCGAGTACTTTGTTCCATCTGTGGTTGAGCGTATCCTGCGCGGCTTTAAGCCATTGCTTCCGTGATACGTCCATTTTGCATCATGCTTTTATATCAATATTTATTGCATTATGGGCTGTTATTACACATTATATCTCAATACTTATGGCTATTCTCTCTTATTTTACAAGGTTTACCATGAAGAGGGGGAATGCCGGCAGCTGGAATTCTGGCTGGAAAAGGAGCAAACGTTGGAAACCTATTCTGCACAACTCCAAAAGACGTGAGACTCCACGAAACAAAATTTTGGATTTATTAAGGAATTATGAGCAAAAGAAATAGGCCAGGGGGCCCACACCCTGTCCAGGAGACAGGGGGCGCCCCCCCTAGGGCGCGCCCCCTATCTCCTGGGCCCCCTGGTGGGCCTCCGGCGTCCATCTTCTTCTATATGAAGGGTTTTGTCCTGGAAAAATTTGAGGGCAAGCTTACGAGACGAAACTCCGCCGCCACGAGGCGGAACCTTGGCGGAATCAATCTAGGGCTGTGGCGGAGCTATTCTGACGGGGACACTTCCCTCCGGGAGGGGGAAATCATCACCAACGTCATCACCAACGATCCTCTCATCGGGAGGGGATCAATCTCCATCAACATCTTCACTAGCACCATCTCATCTCAAAACCCTAGTTCATCTCTTGTATCCAATCTTGTATCAAAACCACAAATTGGTACCTGTGGATTGCTAGTAGTGTTGATTACTCCTTGTAGTTGATACTAATTGGTTTACTTGGTGGAAGATCATATGTTCATATCCTTCATGCATATTATTACACCTCTGATTATGAACATGAATATGCTTTGTGAGTAGTACGTTTGTTCCTGAGGACATGGGTGAAGTCTTGCTATTAGTAGTCATGTGAATTTGGTATTGGTTCGATATTTTGATGAGATGTATGTTGTCTCTCCTCTAGTGGTGTTATGTGAACGTCGACTACATGACACTTCACCATTATTTGGGCCTAGAGGAAGGGATAGGGAAGTAATAAGTAGATGATGGGTTGCTAGAGTGACAGAAGCTTAAACCCTAGTTTATGCGTTGCTTCGTTAGGGGTTGATATGGACCCATATGTTTAATGATGTGGTTAGGTTTACCTTTATACTCCTTTTTGTAGTTGCGTATGCTTGCAATATGGGTTAATCATAAGTGGGATGCTTGTCCATGTTAGGGCAGTACCCAAGTCCCGGTCCACCCACATATCAAATTATCAAAGTACCGAACGCGAATCTTATGAACGTGATGAAACTAGCTTGACGATAATTCCCAATGTGTCCTCGGGAGCTCCTTCCTCATTATTAGAATTTGTCCAGGCTTATACTTTGCTACATAAAGGATTGGGCCACCTTGCTGCACTTTATTTACTTTATTTACTTTTGTTCGTTACTATTTATCTTATCACAAAACTATCTATCACCTACTATTTCAGTGCTTGCAGAGAAAACCTTACTGAAAACCGCTTATCATTTCCTTCTGCTCCTTGTTGGGTTCGACACTCTTACTTATCGAAAGGACTATGATAGATCCCCTACACTTGTGGGTCATCAAGACTCTTTTCTGGTGCCGTTGTTGGGGAGCGTAGCGCTCTTGGTGAATGGAACTTGGTGGGAAACATTTATATTGTGTGCTGAAATTTTCTGTTACTTGTCACTATGGAAACTAATCCTTTGAGTGGCTTGTTTGAGGTATCTTCACCCGAACCAGAAGAGCAAAGGGATGATCCTCAACCTACTGAACCTTATGAAAATGTTCACTTTGAGATTCCTTCGGGTATGATAGAAAAACTGCTAGCTAATCCTTTTGCAGGAGACGGAACATTGCATCCCGATTTACACCTTATCTTTGTGGATGAAGTTTGTGGATTATTTAAGCTTGCAGGTATTGCCGATGATGTTGTCAAAAGGAAGGTCTTCCCTTTATCTTTGAAGGGAGATGCAATGACATGGTATAGGCTATGTGATGATACGAGATCTTGGAATTATAAGCGATTGAAGTTGGAATTTCACCAGAAGTTCTATCCTATGCATCTTGTTCATCGTGATCGTAATTACATATATAATTTCTGGCCTCGCGAAGGAGAAAGCATCGCTCAAGCTTGGGGGAGGCTTAAGTCAATGTTATATTGATGCCCCAATCATGAGCTCTCTTGGGAAATGATTATTCAGAATTTTTATGCTCGGCTTTCTCTTGATAATCGCAACTTGCTCGATACTTCCTGTGCTGGTTCCTATATGCTGAAGACTATTGATTTCAAATGGGACTTATTGGAAAGAATTAAACGCAACTCTAAAGATTGGGGTTCCGACGATGGTAAGGAGTCAGGTATGACACCTAAGTTTGATTGTGTTAAATCTTTTATGGATACCGATGCTTTTCGTGGATTTAGCTCTAAGTATGGACTTGACTCTGAGATAGTAGCTACTTTTTGTGAAACTTTTGCTGCTCACGTTGATCTCCCTAAAGAGAAGTGGTTTAAATATAATCCTCCTGTTGAAGTGAAAGTAGTTGCACCTATTACAGTCGAAGAGAAGACTATTACATATAGTGATCCTATTATTCCTATTGCTTATGTTGAAAAACCTCCTTTTCTTGTTAGGATAAAAGATCATGTTAAAGCTTCGACTGTTGTTCGTAAGAGTAATACTAGGACCTATACACCTCCTGAGCAAATTAATGTTGAACCTAGTATTGCTATGATTAAAGATCTCTTGGATGAGGACTTAGATGGGCATGTTATCTCTTTCTTGGGTGAAACTGCTAATATTGCTAGACCCGATACTAAGACACGTAGACCTGTTGTAGGCACGCCTGTTATTTCTGTTAAAATTGGAGATCATTGTTATCATGGCTTATGTGATATGGGTGCTAGTGCTAATGCGATACCTTATTATCTTTATAAAGAAATTATGCACGATATTGCACCAGTTGAATTAGAAGATATTGATGTTACTATTAAGCTTCCTAATAGGGACACCATTAAACCTATTGGGATTGTTAGAGATGTTGAAGTCTTGTGTGGGAAGATTAACTACCCTGCTGATTTTCTTGTTCTCGGTTCCCCACAAGATGATTTTTGTCCCATTATTTTTGGTAGACCCTTCTTGAACACTGCTAGTGCTAAGATTGATTGTGAAAAGAATATTGTCACTGTTGGCTTAGATGGCATGTCTCATGAGTTTATTTCGCTAAGTTTAGTAGACAACATCGTGAAAAGGAACCATCTAGTAAGGATGAGATTATTGGTCTTGCTTCCATTGCTGTTCCTCCAACTGATCCGTTAGAACAATATTTGCTAGACCATGAAAATGATATGTTTATGAAGGAAAGGGAAGAAATAGATGAAATGTTCCTTAAACAAGAACCTATGCTAAAACATAATCTTCCCGTTGAAATTCTTGGGGATCCCCCTCCACCCAAGGGTGGTCCCGTGTTTGAACTCAAACCATTACCTGATAATCTTAAGTATGCTTATCTTGATGAAAAAGAAATATATCATGTTATTATTAGTGCTAACCTTTCAGAGAAAGAAGAAGAAAGATTATTGAAAACTCTGAAGAAGCACCGAGCTGCTATTGGATATACCCTGGATGATCTCAAGGGCATTAGTCCCACATTATGTCAACACAAAATTTCAATGGAGAAAGATGCCAAACCTGTTAGAGATCCTCAAAGACGATTAAATCCCAAAATAAAGGAAGTGGTGAGAAAGGAGATACTAAAACTCCTTGAGGCAGGTATTATTTATCCTGTTGCTGATAGTGAATGGGTAAGCCCTGTCCATTGTGTCCCTAAAAAGGGAGGTATTACCATTGTCCCTAATGATAAAGATGAATTGATCCCGCAAAGAATTATTACAGGCTATAGGATGGTAATTGATTTCCGCAAGTTAAATAAAGCTACTAAGAAAGATCATTACCCTTTACCTTTTATTGATCAAATGCTAGAAAGGTTATCCAAACACACACATTTTTGCTTTCTAGATGGTTATTCTGGCTTCTCTCAGATACCTGTATCAGCGGGGGATCAATCTAAAACTACTTTTACTTGCCCTTTTGGTACTTTTGCTTATAGACGTATGCCTTTTGGTTTATGTAATGCACCTGCTACCTTTCAAAGATGCATGATGGCTATATTTTCTGATTTTTGTGAAAAGATTTGTGAGGTATTCATGGATGACTTCTCCGTCTATGGATCCTCTTTTAATGATTGTTTGAGCAACCTTGACCGAGTTTTGCAGAGATGCGAAGACACTAGTCTCGTCCTGAATTGGGAAAAGTGTCACTATGCTTAATGAAGGCATTGTCATGGGGCACAAGATCTCCGAGAGGGGTATTGAAGTTGATAAAGCCAAAGTTGATGCTATTGAAAAGATGCCATGTCCCAAGGACATAAAAGGTATAAGAAGTTTCCTTGGTCATGTCGGTTTTTATAGGAGGTTCATTAAGGACTTTTCTAAAATCTCTAGGCCTCTGACTAATTTATTGCAAAAAGATATTCCTTTTGTCTTTGATGATGATTGTGTAGAAGCATTTGAAACACTTAAGAAAGCTTTGATCACAGCACCTATTGTTCAGCCACCTGATTGGAATTTGCCTTTTGAAATTATGTGTGATGCTAGTGATTATGCCGTAGGTGCTGTTTTAGGGCAAAGAGTCGATAAGAAATTGAATGTTATCCATTATGCTAGTAAGACTCTTGATACTGCCAAGATAAATTATGCTACCACTAAAAAAGAATTCTTAGCAGTTGTGTTTGCATGTGATAACTTTAGACCTTATATTGTTGATTCCAAAGTTACTATTCACACTGATCATGCTGCTATTAAATATCTTATGGAAAAGAAAGATGCTAAGCTTAGACTCATTAGATGGGTTCTCTTGCTCCAAGAATTTGACTTGCATATTATTGATAGAAAGGGAGCTGAGAACCCCATTGCAGACAACTTGTCTAGGCTAGAGAATGTTCTTGATGACCCATTGCCTATTAATGATAGTTTTCCTGATGAACAATTAGCGGTTGTCAATGCTTCTTGTACTGCTCTTTGGTATGCTGACTATTCTAATTACATTGTTGCTAAATATATACCGCCTAGTTTCACATACCAGCTAAAGAAAAAGTTCTTTTATGATTTAAGACATTACTTCTGGGATGATCCACACCTTTATAAAGAAGGAGTAGATGGTATTATTAGATGTTGTGTGCCTGAGCATGAACAGGAACAAATCCTATGCAAGTGTCACTCTGAATCCTATGGAGGACACCATGCTGGAGATAGAACTGCACACAAGGTACTACAATCTAGTTTTTATTGGCCTACTCTTTTCAAAGATGCTCGTAAGTTTGTCGTATCTTGTGATGAATGTCAAAGAATAGGTAACATCAGTAGACGTCAAGAAATGCCTATGGATTATTCTCTTGTTATTGAACTGTTTGATGTTTGGGGCTTTGATTATATGGGACCTTTTCCTGCCTCCAATGGTTATACACGTATTTTAGTTGCTGTTGATTACGTTACTAAGTGGGTAGAAGCTATTCCAACTAGTAGTGCTGATCATAATACTTCTATTAAAATGCTTAAAGAAGTTATTTTTCCGAGGTTTGGAGTCCCTAGATATCTTATGACTGATGGTGGTTCACACTTTATTCATGGTGCTTTCCGTAAGATGCTTGCTAAGTATGATGTCAATCATAGAATTGCATCTCGTTATCACCCGCAGTCTAGTGGTCAAGTAGAGTTGAGCAATAGAGAGCTCAAATTAATTTTGCAAAAGACTATGAATAGATCTAGAAAGAATTGGTCCAAAAAACTTGATGATGCATTATGGGCCTATAGAACTGCATACAAAAATCCTATGGGTATGTCTCCATATAAGATGGTTTATGGAAAAGCATGTCATTTACCTCTTGAACTTGAACATAAAGCATATTGGGCTATTAAAGAGCTTAATTATGACTTCAAACTTGCTGGTGAGAAAAGGTTATTTGATATTAGCTCACTTGATGAATGGAGAACCCAAGCATATGAGAATGCTAAGCTTTTCAAAGAAAAAGTCAAACGCTGGCATGATAAAAGGATACAAAAGCGTGAGTTTAACGTAGGAGATTATGTGTTATTGTTCAACTCTCGTTTAGGATTTTTTGCGGGAAAACTTCTCTCAAAATGGGAAGGTCCCTACATTATCGAGGAGGTCTATCATTCTGGTGCTATAAAAATCAACAACTTTGAAGGCACAAATCTGAGGGTGGTAAACGGTCAAAGAATTAAACATTATATTTCAGGTAATCCTATCAATGTTGAAACCAATATTATTGAAACCATAACCCCTGAGGAATACATAAGAGACACTTTCCAGAATGTTCCAGACTCCGAAAAGGCATAGGTACGTGGTACGGTAAGTAAACCGACTCCAAAACAACTCTAATAGCAATTTTCGTCAGATTTGGATTATTTAAGGATTTTAGGAAGAAAGAAGTAGTCTGAAAGGGACACGAGGCTCCCACGAGAGAGGAGGGCACCCCCCCTGTAGGGCGCGCCCCCCTATCTCGTGGGCACCTCGTGTGCCTCCCGGACTCCCTTTTCTTGTATGTTATGTATTTTGGTCGGTAAAAAAATTCATTATATATACTCCTGAAGGTTTTGACCACCGTATCACGCAAATATCCTCTGTTTTCGTTTTGAGTTGTTCCTGCTGCAGAATTGAACAAGATGTCGTCCCAAGATTCGGAGGGAGAGAGCTACGTAGTTGATTATATTGCAAATCCAAAAGTATATGGGGATGTGGAATGCTATGGCTGGACCAAAGAGGAAGAAGAAGACTATGATCCAAAGAGGAAGGAGGAGACAAGCTCTGATGAAGAGTACGATCCACTGCCTCAACCTGGTGATATGCATGTGGAGTTCAAGAAGTCAAGTCTCCCTAAGGTCCAATCTATCCCACCACGTTTTTTGCAGGACAGCAAGGCAACACTATGCAAAAAGATAATGAAACTTGAGCTCAGGAATGAGGATCTGAGGGAGGAAAATTTTAGCCTCAGACGCAAGCTAGATAAGAAAAGTGCGACAACTCCTACTTCACCACCTTCGAAGAAATAATCACATGGGTATGGGCACTCCCCTTGGCAACTGCCAAGCTTGGGGGAGGTGCCCGGTATCGTATCACCATCACACTCCTATCTTTACCGCTTTATTTAGTTTGATCCTTTTAGTAGTATCTTGATTTATTAGTTCGAAGTTTTGATTCCAAGTAGTTTTGAGTTTTGCTTTGTGATCTCTTTATGTAAGCGAGTTCGTGTGCTATCTATAATAAAGATTAGTGTTGAGTCAAGGGCTTTGCTATGTTGCTATGATCTTGAGAAAGTAGAAAGAACAAAAGAGTTCATGTTGATCTTATGGATAGTGATAACTTCACACATAGAAAGTATGAGGCATAAAAATTGTTGAGAGTTGATGAACGTAGCCTTGGTCATTGTTGCAATTAATAGGAAGTGATAAGGAAAGAGGGGTTCACGTATAGATATATTATCTTGGACATCTTTTATAATTGTGAAGCACTCATTAAGTATGACATGCTAAAAGAGTTGACGTTGGACAAGGAAGACAACGTAATGGTTTATGTTTTCCGACATCTCAGTTAAAGTATATTGTCAGTGACCTTCTAAACATGTTGAGCTTGCCTTTTCCCCTCATGCTAGCCAAAACTCCTTGCACCAAGTAGAGATACTACTTGTGCTTCCAAATATCCTTAAACCCAGTTTTTCCATGAGAGTCCACCATACCTACCTATGGATTGAGTAAGATCCTTCAAGTAAGTTGTCATCGGTGCAAGCTATAAAAATTGCTATCTAAATATGCATGACTTATTAGTGCAGAGAAAATAAGCTTTGTACGAACTTGTTGTGGAAGTAATAAAAGCGACGGATTGCATACTAAAGGTCCACATACAAGGGGCAATATAAAGTGACATTCTTTTGCATTAAGATTTTGTGTATCCAACCCTAAAAGTACATGACAACCTCTGCTTCCCTTTGTGAAGGGCCTATCTTTTACTTTATGTTTTACTTTAGTACTTGAGTCAAGGTGATCCTCACCTTTCCCTTTTTCATTTTATCCTTTGGCAAGCTCTTCGTGTTTGAAAGATCATGATATATATATATATATATATATATATATATATATATATATATATATATATATATATCCGATTGGATGTAAGTTGGCATAGGCTATTATTGTTGACATCACCTAAAGGTGAATACGTTGGGAGGCAACACAATAAGCCCCTATCTTTCTGAGTGTCCAGCTGAAACTCTATAACCACAAGTATTGCGTGAGTGTTAACAATTATGGGAGACTACGAGATATTTGAGTATGTGAGCTTGCTTAGAAGCTCTATTAGTGACTCTTTCTGATGTTACAATAAATTGTGATTGCTTCAATGACTGAGATTATAGTTTGTTAGTTCCCAATGAAGTTTTTGGACCATACTTGACATTGTGAATTGCTTATTACTTGAACATAGGAAATCATATGACAAAATCCATATATTTTGCTGTCATTAGAATGATCATGATGCCCTCATGTCCGTATTTTATTTTTATCGACACCTCTATCTCTAAACATGCGGACATATTTTTCGATTTCGGCTTCCGCTTGAGGGCAAGCGAAGTCTAAGCTTGGGGGAGTTGATACGTCCATTTTGCATCATGCTTTTATATCAATATTTATTGCATTATGGGCTGTTATTACACATTATATCTCAATACTTATGGCTATTCTCTCTTATTTTACAAGGTTTACCATGAAGAGGGGGAATGCCGGCAGCTGGAATTCTGGCTGGAAAAGGTGCAAACGTTGGAAACCTATTCTGCACAACTCCAAAAGACATGAGACTCCACGAAACAACTTTTTGGATTTATTAAGGAATTATGAGCAAAAGAAATAGGCCAGGGGGGGCCACATCCCTGTCCAGGAGACAGGCCCCCCCCTAGGGCGCGCCCCTATCTCTTGGGCCCCCTGGTGGGCCTCCAGCGTCCATCTTCTGCTATATGAAGGGTTTTGTCCTGGAAAAATTCGTGGGCAAGCTTACGAGACGAAACTCCGCCGCCACGAGGCGGAACCTTGGCGGAATCAATCTAGGGCTGTGGCGGAGTTGTTCTGCCGGGGACACTTCCCTCCGGGAGGGGGAAATCATCACCAACGATCCTCTCATCGGGAGGGGATCAATCTCCATCAACATCTTCACCATCACCATCTCATCTCAAAACCCTAGTTCATCTCTTGTATCCAATCTTGTATCAAAACCATAAATTGGTACCTGTGGGTTGCTAGTAGTGTTGATTACTCCTTGTAGTTGATACTAATTGGTTTACTTGATGGAAGATCATATGTTCAGATCCTTCATGCATATTATTACACCTCTGATTATGAACATGAATATGCTTTGTGAGTAGTTATGTTTGTTCCTGAGGACATGGGTGAAGTCTTGCTATTAGTAGTCATGTGAATTTGGTATTCGTTTGATATTTTGATGAGATGTGTGTCATCTCTCCTCTAGTGGTGTTATGTGAATGTCGACTACATGACACTTCACCATTATTTGGGCCTAGAGGAAGGCATAGGGAAGTAATAAGTAGATGATGGGTTGCTAGAGTGACAGAAGCTTAAACCCTAGTTTATGTGTTGCTTCGTTAGGGGTTGATATGGACCCATATGTTTAATGTTGTGGTTAGGTTTACCTTTATACTCCTTTTTGTAGTTGCGGATGCTTGCAATAGGGGTTAATCATAAGTGGGATGCTTGTCCATGCTAGGGTAGTACCCAAGTCCCGGTCCACCCACATATCAAATTATCAAAGTACCGAACGCGAATCTTATGAACGTGATGAAACTAGCTTGACGATAATTCCCAATGTGTCCTCGGGAGCTCCTTCCTCATTATTAGAATTTGTCCAGGCTTATCCTTTGCTACATAAAGGATTGGGCCACCTTGCTGCACTTTATTTACTTTATTTACTTTTGCTCATTACTATTTATCTTATCACGAAACTATCTATCACCTACTATTTTAGTGCTTGCAGAGAAAACCTTACTGAAAACAGCTTATCATTTCCTTCTGCTCCTCGTTGGGTTCGACACTCTTACTTATCGAAAGGACTACGATAGATCCCCTACACTTGTGGGTCATCATTCTGATTCTTCAAGCTCCTCGCGGTGGCAATAAGTCTCTTGTGGAGGTGCTCTTGTTCCAAGTGTTTTTCCGGGATGATGTGTGCATCGTCGTCCAGAATGTTCTCCTCTCCGGAGACAGGTTTATAAGTTTTGTCTTCGGCATAGCTGTGATCGGACAGCGGCCCCGGACTGTGTTTGCCGTCTCCTTGCTCGTCCTGCTACATCGCTGGGTCTGCGGGGTCTTCGTTGTCTTCAGCATCGTCCGAGTGTTATTCTTTCTTGTGTCAGTAATGCTGTTTTTGCAATGGCGGGGTTTAGAGCGGCCGCTGACGTCAGCGCTTTGGTTGCTTCTCAAGAGGGTTATCCTCCATTGCATCCTTTTGATCCTCGCCATTGTTTTCTTTGGGTGTGTCCACCATATATATGTCGTACGATGAGGTGGCTGTCCAGCGCCCTGAGGGCGGTGGTTCCCTTTTTCTCCGGCATCGCTGTCCATACCGTAAATGTCTTCGGAGTCGAAATCAAGCGTGTCATTCAAGTCGTCGACAGTGGCTATTAAGTGGGTGGTGGGTGGGTAACGAATTCCTTCATCGTCCGCTTCCCACTCAAGCCGGACATAGTTTGTCCAAGAGTCTCCTAACAAGGAGAGAGATTTTAATGAGTTTAGCATGTCGCCCAAGGCCGAGTGTTGAAAGATGTTCGCGGAGCTGAACTCCAAGATTGGTGCCCAGTTAGATCCGATGGGCGCGGATACGTGCGGTTCGGAGTTTGTGGTCGGAGACGAGTTCGAGGGTCCAATGACACAGACCTCATTGGAGGTGAGATCTGTGTTTGGCTCTATCGTCATTGAGTGTGCGGCTTCTGCGGCGGGGTCCATCCTCCCATCCTCGGATGGCGCAATCTGCACTGGATCTAAAGCCAGGGCAGCTGCAGGTGCGATCTCCTAAACATCGTCCGATGGCAGATCTAGGTCATGCTCATCGTGGTTGTAGGGTGTACCTGTCATGGGCTCGAATCTATCGAAGATCAATTCTCCATGGATGTCGGCAGTGTAGTTCAGGCTTCCAAACCTGACCTGATGGCCAGGGGCGTAGCTATCGATCTGCTCCAGATGGCCAAGCGAGTTGGCCCGCAATGCGAAGCCGCTGAATACGAAGATCTGTCCGGGGGGAAAACCGCACCCTGGACCGCGTCGTTGTAGATGATTGAAGGAGCCGACACCAATGAAAGCACCAATGTCGGTGTCAAAACCGGCAGATCTTGGGTAGGGGGTCCCGAACTGTGTGTCTAAGGCTAATGGTAACAGGAGGCAGGGGACACGATGTTTACCCAGGTTTGGGCCCTCTCTATGGAGGTAATACCCTATTTCCTGCTTGATTGATCTTGATGATATGAGTATTACAAGAGTTGATCTACCACGAGATCGTAGAGGCTAAACCCTAGAAGCTAGCCTATGATTATAATTGTCCTTGTCCTACGGACTAAACCCTCCAGTTTATATAGACACCGGAGGGGGCTAGGGTTACACAAAGTCGGTTATAGAGAAGGGAATCTACATATCCGAATTGCCAAGCTTGCCTTCCAAGCAAAGGAGAGTCCCACCCGGACACGAGACGCAGTCTTCAATCTTGTATCTTCATAATCCGACAGTCCGGCATAAGCATATAGTCCAGCTATCCAAGGACCCCCTAATCCAGGACTCCCTCAATGGCTTTAGCTATGAGGCACTTGGCGGTGATGTTCTCGTTGGGTGAATCGAAGAGAGACACCCGTGGAGTGGTGGCAATGGCAACGGAGGCCATGGCCATGGCTTCACTATCTTCATCGTCACCATCATCCTCATTGTATTCTTCTTGTGCCACCAACCCTTTGGGTGGAGTCTTCTTGGTGAAGTTGTTCTTGTTGGGGAAGGACTTGGCTTTGTCTTTTCGGATGAGCTTGCCACCATTGTCTTCCCGCTTCTCGTAAGGGCACTCCGCAACAAAATGGCTCACATTAGCACAATGGTAGCATGTTCTCATACGTTGTTTGCCCTTGAAGCCACTTGAGTTATTCTTGTTGAAGTTGGGCCTTGTGTTCTTCTTGCTCCAAAATTGCCTTGAAGCAAGAGCCATGTGGTAATCATATTTCGTATCTTCGGGGTTGCTCTCCTCTTCTTCCTCTTCATCCTCTTCTTCCACACTAACCTTGGCCTTCAAGGCAAGGTTGGGCTTCTTTGCTCTTTGAGAACGCAACACCGCATTGTCGGCAGTATTGTCCAAGATCCTCATTGCCACAAACTCATCCAACACTTCACTTGAGGACAAGGTGTGGAAGTCCGGCCTTTGACGGATGACAGAGGACATGGCCTTGTGGTAGGGCATCATGGCCTTGAGGAACTTGTGCTTGATCCATTTGTCATCCGTATCCTTGCTCCCATGATCTCGGAGTGAGACCGCGAGAGTGGTTAATCTCCGGTAAAGCTCACGAGGTTCTTCATCTTCATTCATTGCAAACTCACCGTCTTCATCTTGCACCACTTTATAGTTGGAGCATTGAATGCTTGCGCTTCCCTTGTAGAGGGAAACAACATGGTGCCATGCTTCCTTGGCCACGGTGAAGGGCCAGAGATGCGCAATATCTTCGGGTGGAATTGCATCTTGGATGATGAAGAGAGCATTCTCATTGAATTGATTATCCATGGCTTCTCTAGGGGTGAAGTTGCTTCGGTCATGCGGATAGAAACCTTCTTCAATGATTCTCCAAAGATTAGTGTTAACATGGTTTAAATGACGCTTAAAGCGATAGACCCAAGCATCAAAATCCTCATTTTTCACAATCTTAGGGGGAGAACCAGCATGATTTAAATGAGTAGAGGGAATCGGTCCTCCATAAGTAAGTGGAGGTTCCACATGAGCAAAGGTGCCACTACCATTTCTACCACTAGACAAAGGAACTTTCTCACTAGTAGCTTCCACCTTGTCGGAGTTAGCATGCGTCACCTCGTTAGTGGGGTTGACCACTTCCAACGGTGCGGTGGATAATTTTAGACCATCAAGAAAGTTCTTAAGCATGCCTTTAACCTCGGCCGTCATGGAGGTTCTCAATGTGTCCAAAGCCACATTGAATTCCTCACATGAGACCGAGGTTCCCCCATCGGCCGTAGACGAGGACGGAATCACACCGGGGTGCTCCTCCTCACCGTCTACGGTGTCAACCATACTCTTCGGACGGCAAAGTCCTTAATAAAGAGACAAGGCTCTGATACCAATTGAAAGGATCGATATAGTTGACTAGAGGGGGGGGGAGGTGAATAGGCAACTAACAATTTTTAGCTTTTCTTTACCAAATTAAACTTTGCATCAAAGTAGGTTGTCTAGATATGCAACTAGGTGAGTAACCTATATGATGCAACAACAATGAGCACACAAGCAAGCAAAGGATAGAACACAATATAACTCGCACAAGTAAAGGTAAGAGATAACCAAGAGTGGAACCGATGGATACGAGGATGTGTTACCGAAGTTCCTTCCCTTTGAGGGGAAGTATGTCTCCGTTGGAGCGGTGTGGAGGCACAATGCTCCCCAAGAAGCCACTAGGGCCACCGTATTCTCCTCACACCCTCACACAATGCGAGATGTCGTGATTCCACTATTGGTGCCCTTGGAGGCGGCGACCGAACCTTTTCAAACAAGGTTGGGGCAATCTCCACAACTTAATTGGAGGCTCCCAACGACACTACGAAGCTTCACTAACAATGGACTATGGCTCTGCGGTGACCTCAACCGTCTAGGGTGCTCAAACACCCGAGAGTAACAAGATCCGCAAGGGATTAGTGGGGGGAATCAAATTTCTCTTGGTGGAAGTGTAGATCGAGGCCTTCTCAACCAATCCCTAGAGAATCAACAAGTTTGATTGGCTAGAGAGAGAGAGATCGGGCGAAAATGGAGCTTAGAGCATCAATGGAGCTTGGGGGTGGAAGAGGTGGTCAACTCGGAGAAGAAGACACCCCTTTTATAGTGGAAGAACAAATCCAACCGTTATCCACTCAGCCTGCAACACGCGGTACTACCGCACCATACAAGCGGTACTACCGCACGCGCCTGTGGTACTACCGCGGGGGACCGCGGTACTACCACTGGCACGGTAGGGGCCAGGACTAGACCTGTTGTGCTAAGACAGGGAGCGGTAGAACCGCTGGCGCGGTACTACCGCACCCCCTTGCGGTACTACCGCAAGGCAGGGATAGTCAAGCCAGAGAAGGCACGGACATAAAAAATTACATTCGTGACTACTTCCGCTGAGTTTAGATCTATGCAAAAATCCGACACGGTACTACCGCAAGCCCTGCGCGGTACTACCGTGTAGGGCGCGGATGTAAAAAATTACATTTGCCCCTACTTCCGTTCATGTTGTTGTGCCTAGCCAGAGCTTACGGTACTACCGCGCCGACGGCACGGTACTACCGCGTTGGGCGTGGATGTAAATAATTACATCCGCCCCTACTACCGCTCGGGCAGCAGCGCCTGTCTTGAAGCCTACGGTACTACCGCTCCCACGGAGCGGTACTATCGTGAGCACTCACGATACTACCGTGCAGGATGCATGTACTACTGCAAGGGCATGCAGTAGTACCGCTCTGGGGAGCAGTACTACCGCCTGCCTCAGTACAACAACATTTAGGAGTGGAGTCCTTCGTTTTGCCTAGACATGAAAAGACGGAGGATGCTCCAAAGAGCCAAAGGAAAGGTGGTGCAAAAGGAACTTGTGTGTACGTGAGATTCCACCCAAACCTTTCCAACACGGACCCCCTCTTAATAGTACGGCTTTCCTACGACTCAAATCCACCGAAAAGAAATGTAGAGAAACGTCGTCTTTAATAGTCTTCGAGGGGCACCAAATCGTCTTGTGTTTAGACATGATATATCTGAAATGTTTAATGCACACGATTAGTCCACAAAAGCATTTTCATCAATCACAAAAACTACCAAGGGATAAAAATGCCCTTACACCATTAAGGCCCATTACTCTCCCTGGGGGTTCCGGTAACCTCCCGGTACTCCGGAAAATACCCGAAACACATCGGAACCATCCCGGTGTCCGAATATAACCTTCCAATATATCAATCTTTATGTCTCGACCATTTCTAGACTCCTCGTCATGTTCGTGATCTCATCCAGGACTCCGAACAAACTTTGGTTCATCAAATCACATAACTCATAATATAACTGTCATCGAAACCTTAAGCGTGCGGACCCTACGGGTTCGAGAACTATGTAGACATGACAGAGACACATCTCCGGTCAATAACCAATAGCAAAACTTGGATGCTCATATTGGCTCCTACATATTCTACGAAGATCTTTATCGGTCAAACCGTATAACAACATATGTTGTTCCCTTTGTCATCGGTATGTTACTTGCCCGAGATTCGATCGTCGATATCATCATACCTAGTTCAATCTCATTACCAGCAAGTCTCTTTACTCGTTCCGTAATGCATCATCCCGTAACTAACTCATTAGTTACATTGCTTGCAAGGCTTATAGTGATGTGCATTACCGAGAGGGCCTAGAGATACCTCTCTGATACACGAAGTGACAAATCCTAATCTTGATCTATGCCAACCCAACAAACACCATAGGAGACACGTGTAGAGCATCTTTATAATCCCCAGTTACGTTGTGACATTTGATAGCACACAAGGTGTTCCTCCGGTATTCAGGAGTTGCATAATCTCATAGTCAGAGGAACATGTATAAGTCATGAAGAAAGCAATAGCAATAAAACTAAATGATCATTTATGCTAAGCTAACGGATGGGTCTTGTCCATCACATCATTCTCATAATGATGTGATCCCGTTCATCAAATGAGAAACATGTCTATGGTCAGGAAACTTAACCATCTTTGATTAATGAGCTAGTCTAGTAGAGGCATACTAGGGACACTTTGTTTTGTCTATTCATTCACACATGTATCAAGTTTCTGGTTAATACAATTCCAGCACGAATAATAAACATTTATCATGATATAAGGAAATAAAATAATAACTTTATTATTGCCTCTAGGGCATATTTCCTTCAGCTGTGAGGGCTAAATTTGCATTGAAATTCAAATTTTGCATAAATTCATATTAAAATTCTTGAAAAAAATTCAATTTTGTATCAAATATGTCCGCCATTTACAATATATAAAACAAATTGACCACACCTACATACTATGACGGTTATGGACGTCGTCAATGGTATGGACCCACATGCAAGAAGTCACGTCACCCACGAATGGACCCGCTTGGCAGCATCCACGTGTGCCTCATAATGGGCCCACATGTCAGAATCTTTCACCGGTCAAACGACACATTGTCACCAAAAAATAATGTCGAGTCCCACACGTAAGCCACCACGTCATCATCTTTTTGGCCCATATACCAGCAGCGTTGACTGGTCAAAACTGATGCCCGACTTATTACTGACGGGACCATCGACGATAAAACCCACGGCGGACCCACATGGAAGCATCCACGTCAGCAACTGCTGGCCACACTTGTCAGAATATTTGACTGGTCAAACCCGCAGACCAATCACTGGTGACGGATTATCGTCATCAAAACGATCTTAGGTGACAGATTGTCCTATCATAGGTGACATTCTGGGCCGTCACTGAAAGCGGCCATCAGTGACATTTTTGGGTTCGTCACCTAAGATACAATCTTGCACGATGGGGGAAGTGGTACTGTCAAGATTTTATTTTTTATGACGGCGCTTCGGTGACGGTGGAGGTGACGGCCAGAAAACATCACCAGTACATCTTCTGTGACGAAAAATGGTTTTATGTGACACAAGTGAAACATCGCAAAATAGATCAAATTTTGTAGTGACTATGGAGGTATAAGTAACGATCAACGCAGTGGAAGAGGAAGAAGAGTTGGTGAAACTCGCCATTTCTCGTAGCTAGGTTATACATCCTAACCGCGAGAATTTCTCTACGATGATTTACCGATCTAGTGTCCAAGTAGACAAAATCTTTGAGGTATCCACACGCACCGATCTAGTGGTGTTGCAGCACTCCGTGAAACCATCATGAATTGCAATAGGGAGAACTAGAGGGAACGGCAGCCTAGCGGCGTACCGGCTAGAATCAATATAGACAAGAAGAGAGTAGGGGCACATGGCAAGGGGGGTCGGCCTCCAAGGGCTATTACCATCTCTGCACTCAAAAGAACACGAAAAATAACAAGGCGATTACCAGCAACTGAATGCAAGTCGGTGAAGTTCAAGCTAAGAGAATTGAGCATAATGCTGATCACTCCTTCGCAAAGCGATATCTCCTTTTGCACAATTTACTTGGTGTGCAAGGTGAAACAAAAGAATGGCACCCAAATTTGACGAGTAGTCGATGTTGGGGTTCACGACCTTTGCAAGAATGAGCATATTTTCTCGAGGTCCCCAAAAGGATAACCTCCAACTAGTTTTTTTTTTTACGATCAATACCATGCTATACTTATAAGAGCGAATAGTACATGGTAGAGATATAAGATTTGGCAGCGATTACAAAATAAAGTCTAAAACAAATGAGCAAATCTTTGAGATCTTCAAACTCTTATTTCTTTCATGACACAATCTTGTAGTTTTCTGAAGGCCGTCATATGAAAATAACAAAGATATCAAAGCACAGACCTGCAAATACTAATGAGGGTTCTCCCATAATTTTAGTTTGAGCCGTAATTCATAGGCCGTGATGCACGCACACAACCATTAAAGTAATCAACCAACATCAACACCGGTATTTCAGGGAAAAATAACCAAACAACCAGGCCAACATCACCGGGAGCCGAGAGCACGAATCACCATTACCAATGACGTAGCAGTCGAGATAGATATTGCAAGGACAATCCTTCTCGCGGCGACCATAAGAAATAATCCAAAATCGATTGAGCAAGATCCAAAGGACCAAACCTAAACAAATTTAATCATCCGACACCACCATTGACATCGGGAAGGAGATCTCGTCATCAAATGAAGGGCCGAAGATACTTACTGTAGACGATGTTCTCCAATGATGAAGAAGACGACTACTAAAACCGTAACGAATCTCTAATAAAAATACTACTCTCTCTGTTCACTTTTATAAGGCCTTGAAGACATTTCAGACAGGGTGCAAATTAGCTCATTTTCAGTTGTCTGAAATGACTTATAAAAATATTTTTATTAAGAACTCAACTCATAGATCGGGTTATCCACCCGTCCTGACACCGGCGTGACCGGTCGGAGGAGGGGGAACTGATCTATGGTGAAGGTGGAGGTGGTGGTCGCAGCTAGGTTTTCAGGAGAAGTTTGGTACAGGAGAAAGAGTCTCGTCTGCTTCCACAGGTTGTAGCCTCCAGTTTTTTTTTAGAATAGGTTTTTTTTTTTGAGAATGACATTTTTAGAATAGGTTGTAGCCTCCAGCTAGTTGTTCTCAACGTCCATCGCAAAAACAAAAACAAAAGGGAAGGCGAGGAGCATACTCGTTTGGGCTTTTAAGGGCTTCTACTAGGCCGGGCCACGTCTGTTAACGCGGGCCCATATGGATCATGCCTCGGAGTTTCCAGATTTTTTCTGCCTCTTTTATAGCGCGATACCCCCGCAACCGCAGCTCCGTATATCCCAAACCAACCCCAGCAAAAGCTGTCCGCGACTTGCGAGCAGAGCACACGACGCGACCCGCGAGCCAAACCCTACCGCGAACACGTCGGCGATGAGCTCCTCCAACGGCAACGGCGGGAAGAAGCCGGCGCCGTCCGGCGGCCGCGGGGGCATCCGCACCCTCGCCGACATCAACCGCGGCCCCTCCGGATTCCCAGGCGCAGGCGGCAGCGGCAGCGACTCCGATGAGCCCCAGGAGTACTACACCGGCGGCGAGAAGAGGTTTCTCTCTCCCTCCTAGCAGATTTTGTATTGCCCTGTCGAGATTTGGCGGCGATCGCTCGTGGGCATCGGGATCCCCGCCTCCTGCTGCCATCGTCTAGTTAGGCGTAGATTGCAGAGCGGCAACCGCATAAATCATCGGATTTAGATTTTTTATTTTCGGACGGTTGATCTATGTCGGTTGGATTCTTTTGTCATGCGAACTGTGCGGGATACAGGTTAAACCTTACTAGGTTAGCGCTGACCACCGAGTACTGAGAGGTAGGTGTAGTGTTCAATGCTGCTCAGATTAGATCGCCACGAACGATTGCAGATTGATACTTTTTGCAGGCAAATTTATTCAAGATCGGATTAGTTTAGTTTGGTCATGTATTGGTTCCGCTGAAGTGTAGGCTTTGCTATTAGATTTATGGGTCTGTCCGCCGCACATCTAGATGTGCCCTACTTATTGCATATCTAAGTGACTCAATCATCAAGCATAAAAAGGGAAAAGAAAAAAAGAAAGAAAATACCCTCACGAATCTCCGAGTAAAAAAAATCAATATATTGGACTTAGATGTGCAATACTTAGGGCACATCTAGTCATCTAGATGTGCTTTAGCAAAACTGTAGATTTATATTTGGGGAAGTTTCTGCCTCCCCTGTAATTTATTGGTTGACAATGTGAACATCTACTAGAGAAACAACGCCAAATGATTCAGTTCAGTTTAATGTACTTATGCTATCACGTTTCATTCTGATATTGTTTCTTCTAGGCTTCTAGTAGTCTGTTGCCCAGTCTGGTAGTGTTATCAACCTGTCACAACACAGATCATCTGATCACCTAGTCTTTTTAGTTTGATGAATATAATGACTCTGCCTGATTTAGTCATCCTCAACTATCATTACCATGAACATACTAATGGCATCCACTTATGTGCTTGTCGTAGGCAAATGTCTTTAATTTTCTATGCAGTGCTAATAGTAGTATTTTGTTTCTTGCTGCCAGTCTGTCTCAGTGTTAATAATAGCCTTGTAATTTCTTGCTGCTGTTACCAGTTGCGATAAACTATATGTACTCCCTCCGGTCCTAAATATTTGTCTTTTTAGAGATTTCAAATGGACTACCACATACAGATGTATATAGACATATTTTAGAGTGTAGATTCACTCATTTTGCTCCGTATGTAGTGACTTGTTGAAATCTCTACAAAGACAAATATTTAGGAACGGAGGGAGTATCTGTCAAAGTTGCTGTATGTAATGCATGGTAAAAAAAAGTACCCGTGTAAATGTTGTATGGTGGTCATAATTCTAGTGATGCATCATGCATCTCTTCATGATAATCAGGTTGACAAATATCTGATGTAGCATGACTCCACTTCAATCAAAGACAGCTTATATTGTTATACCATTTTTTTCTTCTAAAGTTTATATATGTATATTAGATAACTATTTTTTGCACCCATGTTACCACTATAAGAAGCCGTGTGGAAGGATTCTAGATTATGTTGCATGCCTTCCCAAAGGCTGGATATTACGTTGCTTCAATGTGGGCTGTTGGTCTATTTGCACCTTAGTACTAATATTGGCCCCCCTAATTTCATCCATCTGGACTTCTGGACCTCTTTTGGCCTGCAGGTCAGTGCCATCTTATCATGCATCGTGACTAGAGCACCTGAGCTTGAACACTTCGCTGGAAATGTCTACATATTACAGATGAACTGCGTTAATAAGAATAAATGGACCTATTGCTAGTGCTCCGTCCAAAGTAGAATCTGCTGTACTCCCTCCGTTACTAAATATAAGTCTTTGTAGAGATTCCACTATGGACTACATACGGAGCAAAATGAGTGAATCTACACTCTAAAATGCATCTATCCGTATGTGGTCCATAGTGAAATCTCTACAAAGACCGTATGTAGTCCATAGTGGAATCTCTATAAAGACTTACATTTAGGAACGGATGGAGTACTTTTCTTGCATTTAGGGTTTATATGCTTTTGTGTGCCTTTTTTGTTCCCCTTTAGAGTTATCACTCCCTCCGTTCCATAATTATTGTCATGGTTTTAGACTTTAGTTCAAATTTGAAGTTTTAGTTCAAATTTGAAACGAAACCACGACAATAATTATGGAACAGAGCGATACTCAATAGCATGGGTAGATCTCAATAATGTTTAGTTTGGGTTTTCTGATTGCTTTTGAATAATTATTTTTTCCTATATTTGTCTTTGCTTCTGTGCAGTGGGATGCTTGTTCAAGATCCAACAAGGAGAAATAATGTGGACTCAATCTTTGAGCAAGCTAGAGTGATGGGTGCTCAGCAAGTTCCACTGCCTTCTTTTGAAGGCCAATCTTCCAGCTCAACCAGCTTTGCAGGAACAGGTCGTCTGCTTTCAGGGGATGCGCAGACAGCACCAGCTGCTCCTCAACCACCGCAGGATGTTCTTCACAATATACATTTCTGGAACAATGGTTTCACAGTAGATGATGGTCCACTAAGAGGCTATGATGACCCTGCAAATGCAGACTTCATCGAGGTTACAATGAATCTTTTCGAAACTTTCTGGGCAATTTTAGTTTGTCGTGTACCAGTAGTTGTTTTCAGTATGTCTTTTCATCACTTCCCTATGTTGCTTTGTGCTGCCTTCATATTTTTGCATGCCTTTGGATGCTTTAAATATAGAATTTATATTTGAGGATGGTTGTTATGCTTAATGGTGTACTATTAGTCTCATAGGAGTGTAGGTTATGACCCAAGTCATCATGACGAAATGGTAATTACACAGTAACATCAGTTTTTTATTAGACTGCCTTGGACCCAGTTTTATAGTATTACCAATATTACTAGTACTTCCAAAATTCATATTGGGTGGGAACTTAAGCTGGAACCTGAACCACTCCTATGTTAAATTGTTAATACATAGTAAATCAAAACATATCTTGCTAAACTCTGATGAATACCACTCCAGAGAAGGAGCATTAGAAAATGATGTGCACTTGCTCTGGTTCTTAGTTTTTTCTCATACACCATTTCTTGTCTCTAGCTTTTTCCCCTTAACCTAAGTCTGCTGTTTGAGGTATGGATTTTATTATACTTTTTTTCAAATCCATGCTTTCTCAGTTTGAGGTTCATCCATAGATCATCTGGATACTTGCTGATTTCCGTTTCCTAGGTCACAGTCAGTTTTGCATTATTTGAGTATGATAGCAAGGGCAACATCCACCCCTGCGATTGAACATTTAAACATGAAGTGAACACTGAGTTGTTTGCGGTTGAAGGAAGTTTACACTAATTTTAGCTTACCCTGTACTTTCAGAGCATCAAGAAGTCCCAGTGCCCCCAAGAGCTGGAGCCTGCTGATCGAAGGACAGCTGTGCACGTCAATGTTATAAAACGACATGGAGATTATGAGGTAAGGGCTTTCATTCATTTGCAGCATACCAGTGTTAAATATGTTAATCTTGTTTATGGTTTTGTTCATCTAGGAAGCTGCAAGGCCTCGATCAGCTTTCCAGGGTGTTGGTAGAACCCTCGGTGGATCTTCAGCAGATGAGAGTCCTGCACCAGCTCCTGTGACGCAAGAGCCCTGCAGTGCTCCCAGGACAATTGGCATAGTGGTGGACGACTCGCAGCCCTTTACATCTATTCAGCTAAGGTTGGCGGACGGCACTCGCATGGTCGCTCGGTTTAACCTTCAGCACACCGTGGGTGACATCAGGTCTTTCATTGATGCATCCCGCCCAGGAGCTGCGCGGCCATATCAGTTGCAGACTGGCTTCCCACCCAAGCAGCTGACTGACCCTACGCAGACTCTTGACCAAGCTGGACTCAAGAACTCCGTTATCATGCAGAAGATGTAGTGCTCTCACCAAGCTCGATCTGTCGCACAAAATGTCTTTCCGATGCATTATTAAATCAGTGCCGCTGAATGGTTTATCATGTCCACTAGATACTGCACTTTGCATGCAACCTGTGATGTACTGGTTGTTTTGTCGATAAACGTCAGTTGAGTCTATATTCGTATTGCTACCAACTATGAATGGCTATCAAAGTTAATGGATGTCATCAGATGGGCTTGCTTGTTCTCTTTTCCTTTTCCTTGAATTGTATTCCAGTAAAGTATCGTAGAGTAACCTCATTATAATTTCGGATAGAAGATTCAGTTCCATTCGAGTATAACCAAAAAGAAAACCCTGGCCACACGCGAGATAACAGCAGAACGCTCTCACCTCCGATGTGTAGATGGCACCAGGACAAGTAATTTGGGGAGTCCTATTTCTAGGTAACTGTTTTTATTAATTTAAACGTTTAAACATAGTACAGAAGCAAATGCTCATATGATGCATATACACCTCTCTCTATAAATGCAACAAGCACACGCCACCCCGTAAATATTTTCGAGGGACTGAGCTGACACATCATCTTGAGATTGATGAAGTCGTCACATTTGCTGGAATGTCTTCTCCCACTAAATGGATACCGCAGGAAGGTCTAAAATAAATTCATGAAAATGCGACTACAAATGTCAAGTCTAAAACTTGTTCTTTTAGGAAATCGAGATCCAACCTTAAAAAGGTCACTACTATGAATTATCACTCTAAGTACCAAATTGCCTCTCCCTACCCAAATTTTCTCCTTTCTTCCGCATCGTGCCTTCGAGGAAGTCTCACTTTTCTTCTAAGTTTGTGTCCTCGAGAAAGCCCAACCTTTTTTTCTAAGTTTGATCATCCACTCAGAATAACATGTGAGGCCGGGGCCACTTATCATTGAAGCATAGGGCAAATTATCGAACAATCAAACCCATATAATGTAAAATAGATCAGACTACGGATCTGGATGTAATTTGTTCGTGTACCTCATGAACAAATAGATCAGACTACGGTGACCATGAAAAGAGCCTCACATTTCTGACAGGAGGTCACTCGTTTCGTGTACCTCATGTTCGCTCTCGCGACTCCCCCACCCACGACCTCCACCTACCACCGCCACCAC
>NC_041383.1:508524198-508547723 GCF_002162155.2 Triticum dicoccoides
GGTCGCCCCATCGCAAGAGAAACCTCGTCGCCTCTCCACGCCCTCGACCGGGGGCCCTCGCGCTCTCCTCCCGGGGAAGCACATCGTGTGCGCCATCGAGTTCGCTTCTGGATCTGGCCCATGGATCCGACCGAGGCGAGATGCGGATCCGAGGAGAGGGAGATGGAGGCGTCCCATTGGGCCCGGTTGGAGAGGACGATGCGGCGGCCTGGCGCAAGGGACACACTGAAGAAACTGGTGACGAGAATCTGCATGGAGGCAACAGAGGAAGAGATGCGACGCATGGTACCCCGTCAAAGCGCGTTTCCAGAGAAGGTGATAAACTAGGCGCGAGCAGAGATGAGCTTGGAGGACCCAGCGCAGCGGGCAAAGTGGCGAGCGTTTTGGTCGCTGCAGAACTAGGTTTGACGGCGTCGCAGTCGCCGGGGTTATGTGGGGGTCTGGTTTCCCCAGCGCCGCCGCGACGCTCATCTAGGAGCGCGAGGAGCCTCGATTTGGGGACCCCCCCTGCGCTGGGTGGCTGGTCTCGTTTCACCATGGCGCACTGCTGCTTCCTTGATCAGGCAGCCTCAGAATCTGATGCAACAGCCTCCAGAGATTACAGAGGTTGATAATGGCGTGGTCACCATCGGTGCGATCCCGTGTTCAGTGCAGGCTGATGCGTGGACGAAGCCGCGTCGGAATTTTGAAAAAGTCAAAAAGGGGAAAGGGAGGATGGGGCCACTAGAAGATGATGACGAGGTAACCAGAGCCCACTATGGCCAGCTGTGGGATTTGGGGCCAAATCCAGATCCATTTTCGCTCCTCGTCTGGGTGGAGAAAACCCTAGCTCTCCCCCGTAACTTCGCCGCCGCCGATTGCTACCCTCTCGACGCCTACACCACGAAATCCTCTTTGCCACCAGCGAAACACATCCCAGTCTCGAAGGAGTTGTTTGCTGAGATCCTCGCCATGGCAGAGGCACAAGGAATAGGGCATGGAAGAGGGAGGGGAGGGAATCAGAAGGGGAACAAGATATGGCGCAGGGTCAGATCGATCAGCGGGACGGCGCGCCAACAGGTCAGTGGTTCCCCCCAATGGATCCATAGTTTGGTCCGTCGCCGCAGCAGTTTCAGTTTGGGTACGGCTTCCCTGGAGGGCAGCAGACCCCCCCACCATGGTTCACTGGACCGTATTCCCCCCCAGATGAACTAATGGAGGAATGGGGGTGGGTGGGGATCTGGGCACATCCAGGGTCTTGCAGGCCCTTCAGATAGCAACTTCCAGGGCAACAGCAGCAACAGTTGTCACAAGTGCAGCAACAACAACAGTTTGCGCAAAATCAGACCACTGAGCAGCAGCAACATCCTAGTAATGCCCAATAGTCCAATTTCCAGAAACAAAACAACTCATCAGCAGCGCAGACACAGAAGAAAAACAAGCCTGTTGGGAAGCCAAAACAAAATCTCAGTAAGGACAAAGGGAATTCTTCGACTGAATATGTGGATGTCATCTGTTACAGCTGTGGGGAGCCTGGACATCACAAACCCAGTGCCCTAAGCCTCCATCTTGCTTTATCTGCAAGATGGTGACCCATAAAGTAGAGGAATGCCCAGTTTGGAAGAAGCCTAGAACTCCTGCAAAGTTTGTTGGCAGTGGTGCTCCTAGTTTGGGATACTACCAGGTGGATGTGCCTCATGTTAATGACCAGCACATGGGGCACTGAAGAATGTGGGCATTGTGTATGTTGAGTCTGGGCAAGTGAGCAAATCTGAGCTAGCACACAACCTATCTCTCATATATAAAACTAACTGGTGAAGGAAATATGCCCTAGAGGCAATAATAAAGTTATTATTCATTTCCTTATATCATGATAAATTTTTTATTATTCATGCTAGAATTGTATTAACCGGAAACGTAATACATGTGTGAATACATAGACAAACAGATTGTCACTAGTATGCCTCTACTTGAATAGCTCGTTGATCAAAGATGGTTATGTTTCCTAGCCATTGGCATGATTTGTCATTTGATTAATGGGATGACATCATTAGGAGAATGATGTGATTTACATGACCCATTCTGTTAGCTTAGCACACGATCGTTTAGTATGTTACTCTTGCTTTCTTCATGACTTATACATGTTCCTATGACTATGAGATTATGCAACTCCTGTTTACCGGAGGAACACTTTGTGTGCTACCAAACGTCACAACATAACTGGGTGATTATAAAGGTGCTCTACAGGTGTCTCCGAAGGTACATGTTGGGTTGGCGTATTTCGAGATTAGGATTTGTCACTCCGATTGTCGGAGAGGTATCTCTAGGCCCACTCGGTAATGCACATCACTATAAGCCTTGCAAGCATTGCAACTACTCAGTTAGTTGCGGGATGATGTATTACGGAACGAGTAAAGAGACTTGCCGGTAACGATATTGAACTAGGTATTGAGATACCGACGATCGAATCTCGGGCACGTAACATACCGATGACAAAGGGAACAACGTATGTTGTTATGCGGTCTGACCGATAAAGATCTTCGTAGAATATGTGGGAATCAATATGAGCATCCAGGTTCCGCTATTGGTTATTGACCGGAGACGTATCTCGGTCATGTCTACATTATTCTCGAACCCGTAGGGTCCGCACGCTTAAGGTTTCGATGACAGTTATATTATGAGTTTATGAGTTTTGATGTATCGAAGGAGTTCGGAGTCCCGAATGAGATCGGGGACATGACGAGGAGTCTCGAAATGGTCGAGACGTAAATATCGATATATTGGACGACTATATTCGGACTTCGGAAAGGTTCCGAGTGATTCAGGTATTTTTCGGAGTACCGGAGAGTTACGGGAATTCGCCGGGGAGTATATGGGCCTCATTGGGCCATACGGGAATAGAGGAGAGAGGCCGAAAGGAAGGAGGCACGCAGCTCCCCTCTGGTCCGAATTGGACAAGGGGTGCAGCCCCCTTTTCCTTCCTCCTCTCCCCCTCTTTCCCCACTTCTCCTACTCCAACAAGGAAGGAGGGAGTCCTACTCCCGGTGGGAGTAGGACTCCCCTTGGCGCGCCCCCTCCTAGGCCGGCCGCCCCTCCCCCTTGCTCCTTTATATACGGGGGCAGGGGGGCACCTCTAGGCAGAACAACAATTGATCATTGATCTCGTAGCCGTGTGCGGTGCCCCCTCCACCATAGTCCTCCTCGATAATATTGTAGCGGTGCTTAGGCGAAGCCCTGCGACGGTAGAACATCAAGATCGTCACCACGCCGTCGTGCTGACGAAACTCTCCCTCGACACTCGGCTGGATCGGAGTTCAAGGGACGTCATCGAGCTGAACGTGTGCTAGAACTCGGAGGTGCCGTAGTTTCGGTGCTTGATCGGTCAGGGCCGTGAAGACGTACGATTACATCAACCGCGTTGTCATAACGCTTCCGCTTTCGGTCTACAAGGGTACATGGATAACACTCTCCCCTCTCATTGCTATGCATCACCATGATCCTGCGTGTGCGTAGGAATTTTTTTGAAATTACTACGTTCCACAACAGTGGCATCCGAGCCTGGTTTTATGCGTAGATGTCATATGCACGAGTAGGACACAAGTGAGTTGTGGGCGATATAAGTCATACTGCTTACCAGCATGTCATACTTTGGTTCGGCGGTATTGTTGGATGAAGCGGCCGGACCGACATTACGCGTACGCTTACGCGAGACTGGTTCTACCGACGTGCTTTGCACACAGGTGGTTGCGGGTGTCAGTTTCTCCAACTTTAGTTGAACCGAGTGTGGCTACGCCTGGTCCTTGCGAAGGTTAAAATAGCACCAACTTGACAAACTATCGTTGTGGTTTTGATGCGTAGGTAAGAACGATTCTTAGCAGCCACGTAAAACTTGCAACAACAAAGTAGATGACGTCTAACTTGTTTTTGCAGGGCATGTTGTGATGTGATATGGTCAAGACATGATGCTAAATTTTATTGTATGAGATGATCATGTTTTGTAATAGAGTTATCGGCAACTGGCAGGAGCCATATGGTTGTCGCTTTATTGTATGCAATGCAATCGCCCTGTAATGCTTTACTTTATCACTAAGCGGTAGCGATAGTCGTAGAAGCATAAGATTGGTGAGACGACAACGATGCTACGATGAAGATCAAGGTGTCGCGCCGGTGACAATGGTGATCATGACGGTGCTTCGAAGATGGAGATCACAAGCACAAGATGATGATGGACATATCATATCACTTATATTGATTGCATGTGATGTTTATCTTTTATGCATCTTATCTTGCTTTGATTGACGGTAGCATTATAAGATGATCCCTCACTAAATTATCATAGTAAAAGTGTTCTCCCTGAGTATGCACCGTTGCGAAAGTTCTTCATGCTGATACACCACATGATGATCGGTGTGATAGGCTCTACGTTCAAATACAACGGGTGCAAAATAGTTGCACACGCGGAATACTCTGGTTAAAATTGACGAGCCTAGCATATAACAGATATGGCCTCGGAACACGGAGACTGAAAGGTTGAGCGTGAATCATATAGTAGATATGATCAACATATTGATGTTCACCGTTGAAACTACTCCATCTCACGTGATGATCGGACATGGTGTAGTTGATATGGATCACGTAATCACTTAGAGGATTAGAGGGATGTCTATCTAAGTGGGAGTTCTTTAGTAATATGATTAATTGAACTTTAATTTATCATGAACTTATTCCCGATAGTATTTTGCATGTCTTTGTTGTTGTAGATCAATAGCTTGCATTGTTGCTTCCTTCCCTATGTTTTTATATATGTTCCTAGAGAAAACTATGTTGAAAGATGTTAGTAGCAATGATGCGGATTTGATCCGTGATCTGAGGATTATCCTCGTTGCTGCAAAGAAAAATTATGTCCTTGATACACCGCTAGGTGACAAACCTATTGCAGGAGCAGATGCAGACGTTATGAACGTTTGGCTAGCTCAATATGATGACTACTTGATAGTTTTGTGCACCATGCTTTATGGCTTAGAACCGGGACTACAAAAACGTTTTTGAAATGTCATGGAACATATAAGATGTTTCAAGAGATGAAATTGGTATTTCAGACTCATGCCCATGTCAAGAGGTATGAGACCTCTCACAAATACTTCGCCTAAAAAATGGAGGAGAATTGCTCAACTAGTGAGCAAGTACTTAGATTGTCTGAGTGCTACAATCGCTTGAATCAAATAGGAGTTAATCTTCCAGATAAGATAGTGATTGGCAGAGTTCTCTAGTCACCATCACCAAGTTACTGAAACTTCATGATGAACTATAATGCAAGGGATGACGAAAACGATTCCCGAGCTCTTCATGATGCTGAAATCGACGAAGGTAGAAATCAAGAAAAGAGCATCAAGTGTTGATGATTGACAAGACCACTAGTTTCAAGAAAAGGGCAAAGAAAAAGAAAGGGAACTTCAAGTAGAATGGCAAGCAAGTTGTCACTCCCGCGAAGAAGCCCAAAGCTGGAACAAAGCCTGAAACTGAGTGATTATACTGCAAAGGAAATGGTCACTAGAAGCGGAAATGCCCTGAATATTTGGTAAATAAGAAGGACGGCAAAGTGAACAAGGGTATATTTGATATACAGGTTATTGATGTGTACCTTACTAGTGTTTATAGTAGCCCCTGAGTATTTGATACTTGTTTGGTTGCTAAAAATTAGTAACTTGAAATAGGAGTTACAGAATAAACAGAGACTAGTTGAGGGTGAAGTGACAATGTGTGTTGGAAGTGGTTCCAACATTGATATGATCATCATCACACACTCCCTATACTTTCGGGATTAGTGTTGAACCTAAATAAATGTTATTTAGCATTTGCGTTGAGCATGAATATGATTTGATCATGTTTATTGCAATACGGTTATTCATTTAAAGTCAGAGAATAATTGTTGTTCTGTTTACATGAATAAAACCTTCAATGGTCATACACCCAATGAAAATAGTTTGTTGGATCTCGATCGTAGTGATACACATATTCATAATATTGATGCCAAAAGATGCAAAGTTGATAATGATAGTGCAACATATTTGCGGCTCTGCCATTTGGGTCATATCGGTGTAAAGCGCATGAAGAAACTCCATAAAGATGGATTTTTGAAATCACTTGGTTATGAATCATTTGATGCTTGCGAACCGTGCCTTTTGGGCAAGATGACTAAAACTCCATTCTTCGGAACAATGGAATGAGCTATTGACTTATTGGAAATAATACATACCGATGTATGCGATCCAATGAGTGTTGATGCTCGTGGCAAGTATCATTATTTTCTGACCTTCATAGATGATTTGAGCAGATATGGGTATATCTACTTAATGAAACACAAGTCTGAAACATTTGAAAAGTTCAAAGAATTTCAGAGTGAAGTGGAGAATCATCGTAACAAGAAAATAAAGATTCTACGATCTGATCGTGGAGGAGAATATTTGAGTTACGAGTTTGTCCTTCACATAAAACAATGTGGAATAGTTTCACAGTTCACACCACCTGAAAACACCACAACATTATGGTGTGTCCGAACGTCGTAACCGCACTTCATTGGATATTGTGCAACCTATGATGTCTGTTATCGGTTTACCACTATCGTTTTGGGGTTATGCATTAAAGACAGTTGCATTCACTTTAAATAGGGCACCATCAAAATCCGTTGAGACGACGCCTTATGAACTGTGGTTTGGCGAGAAACCAAAGTTGTCGTTTCTTAAAGTTTGGGGCTGCGATGCTTATGTGAAAAAGTTTTCACCTGATAAGCTCGAACCCAAATCGGAGAAGTGCGTCTTCATAGAATACCCAAAGGTAACTATTGGGTACACCTTCTATCACAGATCCGAAGGCAAGTTATTCGTTGCTAAGATGGATCCTTTCTAGAGAAGGAGTTTCTCTCGAAAGAAGTGAGTGGGAGGAAAGTAGAACTTGATGAGGTAATTGTACCTTCTCCCTTATTGGAAAGTAGTTCATCACAGAAATCAGTTCCACTGATTCCTACACCAATTAGTGAGGAAGTTAATGATGATGATCATGAAACTTCAGATCAAGTTGCTACCAAACCTCGTAGGTCTTCCAGAGTAAGATCCGCACCAAAGTGGTACGGTGATCATGTTCTGAAAGTCATGTTACTATACCATGATGAACCTACGAACTATGAGGAAGCGATGATGAGCCCAGATTCCGCGAAATGGCTTGAGGCCATGAAATCTGAGATGGGATCCATGTATGAGAACAAAGTGTGGAGTTTGGTTGACTTGCCCAATGACCGGCAAGCCATAGAAAATAAATGGATCTTCAAGAGGAAGACGGACACTGATAGTAGTGTTACTATCTACAAAGGTCGACTTGTTGCGAAAGGTTTTCGACAAGTTCAAAGTGTTGAATATGATGAGATTTTCTCACTCGTAACGATGCTTAAGTCTGTCCGAATCATGTTAGCAATTGCCACATTTTATGAAATCTGGCAAATGGATATCAAAACTGTGTTCCTGAATGGATTTCTGGAAGAAGAGTTGTATATGATGCAACCAGAAGGTTTTGTCGATCCGAAAGGTGCTAACGAAATGTGCAAGCTCCAGCGATCCATCAATGGACTGGTGCAAGCATCTCGAAGTTGGAATATACGCTTTGATGAGTTGATCAAAGCATATGGTTTTATACAGACTTTTGGAAAGGCCTGTATTTACAAGAAAGTGAGTGGGAGCACTACAGCCTTTCTGATAAGTATATGTGAATGACATATTGTTGACCGGAAATGATGTAGAATTTTCTGGAAAGCATAAAGGAGTGTTTGAAAGGAGTTTTTCAAAGAAAGACCTCAGTAAAGCTACCTACATATTAAGCATCAAGATTTATTGAGATAGATCAAGACGCTTGATAAGATTTTCAATTAGTACATACCTTGACAAGATTTTGAAATTGTTCAAAATGGAACAGTCAAAGAAAGAGTTCTTGCCTGTGATACAAAGGTGTGAAGTTGAGTAAGACACAAAACCCGACCATGGCAGAAAATAGAAAGAGAATGAAAAGTCATTCCCTATGCCTCAGTCATAGGTTCTATAAAGCATGCTATGTTGTGTACCAGACTTATTGTATACCTTGCTCTGAGTTTGGCAAAGGAATACAATTTTGATCTAAGAGTAGATCACTGGACAGCGGTCAAGAATATCCTTAGTGAGGACTAAGGAGATGTTTCTCGATTATGGAGGTGATAAAAGAGTTCGTCGTAAAAAGTTACATCGATGCAAGCTTTTACGCCGATCCAGATGACTCTAAGTCTCAATCTGGATACATATTGAAAGTGAGAGCAATTAGCTAGAGTAGCTCCATGCAGAGCATTGTAGACATAGAATATTTGCAAAATACATACGGCTCTGAATGTGACAGACCCGTTGACTAAACTTCTCTCACGAGCAAAACATGATCATACCTTAGTACTCTTTGGGTGTTAATCACATAGCGATGTGAACTGGATTATTGACTCTAGTAAACCCTTCGGGTGTTGGTCACATGACGATGTGAACTATTGGTGTTGAATCACATGATGATGTGAACTAGATTATTGACTCTAGTGCAAATGGGAGACTGAAGGAAATATGCCCTAGAGGCAATAATAAAGTTATTATTTATTTCCTTATATCATGATAAATGTTTATTATTCATGCTAGAATTGTATTAACCGGAAACATAATACATGTCTGAATACATAGACAAACAGATTGTCACTAGTATGCCTCTACTTGACTAGCTCGTTGATCAAAGATGGTTATGTTTCCTATCCATTGACATGAGTTGTCATTTGATTAACGGGATCACATCATTAGGAGAATGATGTGATTTACATGACCCATTCCGTTAGCTTAACACACGATCGTTTAGTATGTTGTTGTTGCTTTCTTCATGACTTATACATGTTCCTATGACTATGAGATTATGCAACTCCCGTTTACCGGACGAACACTTTGTGTGCTACCAAACATCACAACGTAATTGGGTGATTATAAAGGTGCTCTACAGGTGTCTCCGAAGGTACATGTTGGGTTGACGTATTTCGAGATTAGGATTTGTCACTCCGATTGTCGGAGAGGTATCTCTCGGCCCACTCGGTAATGCACATCACTATAAGCCTTGCAAGCATTGCAAATAATCAGTTAGTTGTGGGATGATGTATTACGGAACGAGTAAAGAGACTTGCCGGTAACGAGATTGAACTAGGTATTGAGATACCCACGATCGAATATCGGGCAAGTAACATACCGATGACAAAGGGAACAACGTATGTTGTTATGCGGTCTGACCGATAAAGATCTTCATAGAATATGTGGGAACCAATATGAGCATCCAGGTTTCGCTATTGGTTATTGACCGGAGACGTGTCTCGATCATGTCTACATTGTTCTCGAACCCGTAGAGTCCGCACGCTTAAGGTTTCGATGACAGTTATATTATGAGTTTATGAGTTTTGATGTACCGAAGGAGTTCGGAGTCCCGAATGAGATCAGGGACATGACGAGGAGTCTCGAAATGGTCGAGACGTAAATATCGATATATTGGACGACTATATTCGGACTTCGGAAAGGTTCCGAGTGATTCAGGTATTTTTCGGAGTACCGGAGAGTTACGGGAATTCGCCGGGGAGTATATGGGCCTCATTGGGCCATACGGGAATACATGAGAGAGGACGAAAGGAAGGAGGCGAGCAACCCCCCTCTGGTCCGAATTGGACAAGGGGTGCAGCCCCCTTTTCCTTCCTCCTCTCCCCCTCTTTCCCCCCTTCTCCTACTCCAACAAGGAAGGAGGGAGTCCTACTCCCGGTGGGAGTAGGACTCCCCTTGGCGCGCCCCCTCCTAGGCCGGCCGCCCCTCCCCCCTTGCTCCTTTATATACGGGGGCAGGGGGGCACCTCTAGGCAGAACAACAATTGATCATTGATCTCTTAGCCGTGTGCGGTGCCCCTCTCCACCATAGTTCTCCTTGATAATATTGTAGCGGTGCTTAGGCGAAGCCCTGCGACGGTAGAACATCAAGATCGTCACCACGACGTCGTGCGGACGGAACTCTCCCTCGACACTCGGCTGGATCGGAGTTCGAGGGACGTCATTGAGCTGAACGTGTGCTAGTATTCGGAGGTGCCGTAGTTTCTGTGCTTGATCGGTCAGGGCCGTGAAGACGTACGACTACATCAACCGCGTTGTCATAACGCTTCCGCTTTTGGTCTACGAGGGTACGTGGACAACACTCTCCCCTCTCGTTGCTATGCATCACCATGATCCTGCGTGTGCGTAGGATTTTTTTTAAATTACTACGTTCCACAACAACTGACCCTGGCAAGTTAGGAAGCTGGATGACTGGACCTTTCTTGTCAAGTTCCCACCACATATCCCTGTTGAGCAAGTGGATGGATACCCCATGTTTGGATTACCAAAAATTGAAGGAGTCACTGTCAAGGTAGAAGTGTGGAAAGGAGAATTAGAGCATCATGGTGAACTCCAAAAAGTCTGGGTCCAACTGAGAGGAGTGGCTCCTGCTTGGGCTGATTGGTCAGTCCTGGAGCAATTTGCATCTGTCTTTGGTTCCTTGATTGATGTGGATTGGCAGGGTAACTTCAGATCCTTCTTTGAGGTGGTCACAATCAAAATCATGTGTAGAGATCATACTAAAGTGCCTGCTGACAGGATTTTTGGTATTGGGGACAAGCTCTACAGATACATATTCAAGTGGAGCCACCTGAAGAGGATTTTGAAGATGATGACCTCCTAGATGATGATCTGGAAGGAAATAGGAAAGAAGTTGAAGGAATAGGCCCAGGTGTGGATGATAGTGACATCACCAATGGCAGCAAGGGTGGGGGGACTGCCATCTCCACCTCCTCTCTGACAAGTAACAAAAACCCTGGGGCTAGCTCTACAACCATCTCAAGGCAAAAAAACATGGAATACCTCAAGCAACTACCTGATCCACTCTCAATGGACCACACCTATTCCCTGCTGCAGGAAATGGATCTGATGGGAGATGATGAGGACTTGGTAGACGAGATTGCTGATGAAGGAGACATGGAACTTGATAACAATGCTGAAGTGGTGTTTAGTCCTTTATCACATCACTCTCTTGCCACTGATGATCACCTAAGCAACATGGTCCCTGCGAAACAACAATGAGGCCCGGTTCTGGCCCTGAGGAAAAGTAACAGGGTTGATATAGGAGATAGGACTATGCTGGAAATTGCTATGAACAACAAGAAAGTGCAGAATCTGGAAGCCAACAAAAAAGAGATTAAAGGTACCATTGTCAAAACCTCTTTTGAACACTTCACTGATCCTGAATTTATTGCTATAGCTAGTAAAATTGGTGTAGAAATAGATGATGGTCTGACACTGTCTGCAAGACATGTTGAAAACCAATTAGAAACTCAAAAAAACCTCTCAAATATCTGTAGGACATGAGGATACTTTTCTTTTGAACAAAGCTGCCAGTGCTAATGAGGTAGGAAATCTAAAACCTATAAAAACCATTGGCACACAACCAGTGAATGTGGCTAGCGAACACTCTGAAGGAGTGTTATGCTGCAATGATGTCCTAGATTCCCCTAGAACACCTACTACCCCTGAGGGTTTAAAAGGTATATCAACTGTTATAGATGACTATAGTGTTGGTTGGACTCATATTAGCAAATATGGACGGTGCAAGCACCCTAGGAAAACTCTGCATAAATGAATGCTCTTTTTTTGGAATATTAGAGGGATTACTGCCCCTGGCAAGAGGACCTGTATTAATGATACTCTCTCCAAGCATAACCCTAGCATTATCTCTTTCCAGGAGACCAAACAAGAGCATCTCACTCATGCATTCCTAAAAGCTATTAGCCGTGGTAAAAAGTATGACTGGCATCACCTACCTGCTGAAGGCACTTCTGGTGGGGTGCTGGTGGGAGTGGATCTAGACATTTTTTATGTCATTAGCTAGACCCCTCTCAAATTCTCTGTTTCTTGTGTGTTAACACTCAAGAAAAAGGGCATTTCCTTTAGGTTTATTGCAGTTTATGGGTCTCCTTATGATGAAGGGAAGGATGATTTCCTTTCAGAACTGCATAGCTTGTTTATTGATGATCACCTGCCTATTTTTATAGGAGGGGACTTCAATCTAGTTAGATATCAGAAAGATAAAAGCAATGGAAAAATTAATTACAATTGGAGTGATAAATTCAATGCCTGGATTGAAATTTGGAGTTTGCTAGAAATTAGAATGTTTGGTAGACAGTTCACTTGGGCTAACAACCAGGAGAACCTGATCATGTCTACTATTGACAGTCTTCTGTACAACAGAACTAGATGCTCTTTTCCCTTTAAGTAACTCTCAAGCCCTGCCTAGAACTGGAGTGATCACACCCCCATCCTCTGGAATTCAGGGATTGATTGTGTTCCTAGGAGTCCTAGTTTTAAATTTGAGAAATGGTGGCTCCTCCAAACAGACTTTAAAGAATCGGTTATCAAAAACTGGTCTGCCCCTGTTAAGAGTACCACCCCAATTGATATTTGGCAAGAGAAAGCTAGGAGGTTTCGAAAATTTAGTAAAGGCTGGAGTAGAAATGTAGGGGCTGAGCTTAGAAAGCTTAAGAAATCCCTGACAGAAGAATATGATAGGCTGGATGTCAGTTCTGAAAATACACCCCTCTCTGAGCTAGACTCAGATAGGATGAAATGCATCATATTTGAGCTCCAGGCCATTTGGCTCAAGGAGGAAACAGAGGCCAGACAGAGATCCAGGGATAGGGATATATTAGAAGGTGACAGGAATACTAAGTATTTTATGGCTGTTGCCAATTAGAGAAGGAGGAAAACATTGATTCATGCTCTGGAGGGCCCATCAGGGCCTACTTCAGACATAGATGACACGTTAGCCATAGCCACATCCTACTACAAAAACCTCTTCCAGAAGGAAGATGGAAAGGGTTTCTGTCTTAGTGATCAATTCTTCTCTGATAATGAAAAAAATCAAAGACTCTGATAACTTAGAATTGCAGAAGCCTTTTTCTGAAGAGGAAGTGAAATAAGCTTTATTTGGGTCATACCCTGATCGAGCCCGTGGCCCAGACGGACATTCTTTCCTCTTCCTTCAACAATTTTGGGATACCATTAAAGCCGATATCATGGCCATGTTCACAGACTTTTATAATGGGGATTTGGACATCTATAGGCTTAACTTTGCTATCTCACTCTTATTCCTAAAGAGAAGGAAGCTACTACTATGAACAAATTTAGGCCTATTAGCTTACTAAATTGTATTTTTAAGCTCTTTACTAAGGTTCTCACAAATAGATTAGCTGTTCTTATGAACCTGCTTACTTCCAGCAACCAAACTGCCTTCATTAAAGATAGGTTTATCCTAGAAAGTGCGGTAACAACACATGAGGTGCTGCACTCCACTTATCACTCAGGCAGCCCTGGTTTGGTGCTTAAATTAGATTATGAGAAGGCTTTTTGATAAAGTAAATCTAGATTTTCTCATGGAGATCCTTGAGAAAAGGAATTTTGGTCCTAGATGGATGAAATGGATTTACCAGATCACACATCTAGGATCTGTAGGAGTTAAACTAAATGGTGTAGAGGGTAATTTTTTTACCACTGGCAAAGGGCTTAGACAAGGGGATACCATCTCCCCCCCCTTTGTTCAACTTAGTGGTTGATGTTCTTAGTAAAATGCTTGCTAAAGCAGTGAGAAATGATCTCATCCAAGGGCTTTGCTCTGATATGATTCCCAGTGGTGTAGTCTGTCTGCAATATGCAGATGACACCATTCTTTTTATGGAAAAGGATGAGAGAAAACCTGAGAATCTCAAGAAAGTTTTAACCTGCTTCGAACAAGTCTCTGGAATGAGAATTAACTACTCTAAGAGTGAAATCATCCCAATAGGTCTTACAGTTGAGGAGACTGTACTTTTTTCAAATATCATGGGCTGCACTGTGGGTGCTTTCCCCATCAAATACCTAGGAATCCCCATGCACTATGATAAGTTGAGGAGAGAGGATATCCAACCTCTCATTGACAAGATCCTCAAGAAATGGCTGGTTGGAGAGGAAAATTACTCTCCTATTCAGCCAGACTTATACTTATCAAAACCTGCCTTGCTAGTGTACCTCTCTATCTGCTATCCTTCTTTAAATTCCCTAAGTGGGCCCTGGACCTGATCAACAGCCAGCTGGCCCACTGCCTTTGGAGTGATTTTGAAGGAAAAAGGAAATTACATCTTGCCAACTGACACTTGGTTTGTATGAAAAAAGAGCATGGGGGTCTGGGAGTGCCAAACATTAGAGATGTCAACCTCTGCCTACTGGGGAGCTGGGTTAAGAGATATGTCAAGGATGAGGGAAAAATGTGGAGATCCCTGGTAGATGCCAAATACCTTCATAATTCCTCTAACATCTTTGCTTGTAATGCTCAACGCTCGTCCAGATTCTGGCAAGGGGTCATGTGGGCAGCCAAGGCCCTGAAATTTGGATATAGATGGGTAGTTGGTAATGGGCAAAAGATCAGGTTTTGGGAGGATATTTGGTTTGGTACCTCACCATTGTTTGTCCAGTTTTGGCCCCTCTATGTCATTTGCCACCAGCATGGTGAGACTCTTGATAAGATCTGGGACCAAAACACTATTAAGCTGACCTTTAGAAGGATTTTTACACCTACTATGATGGAGAGTTGGTACTGCCTAGAGCAAATTATTACTAGTACAAAATACCTTGGAGGTGAGGACTCCTTGATTTGGCAACACGAATCCAAAGGGGAGTACACAACTGGGTCCTTGTATAGTATAATTAACTTCAGAGGTGTTCAACCTATTTACATTCCTTCAGTTTGGTCTATTAAAATCCCCCCTAGAGTCCAAGTTTTTTTGTGGCTTCTTTCTCATATCAAGCTAATGACCAGAGACAACCTCTCTAAAAGAGGCTTTGAAAAATCTCATGAATGTGTCTACTGCTCTGAGAGAGAGTCTATACAGCTTCTCTTTTTTGAATGTGTGGTTGCTAAGCAAATATGCGAATCCGTTTCAGACTTTTTCTCCTGCTCTTTGGGAGCTGATTACCTTTCCATTGCTAGATTTTGGATAGCCAATAAGAAACACACTGCTCTAAATGCTATCTGTGCTAGTGTATTATGGGCTATCTGGAAGCATAGAAACTCTTGCATTTTCAGAAATGTAATGTGGATTGATTTGAAACAGATCTGGAACTTGATGATGGGGCTCTTGAGGAGATGGCTGATTCTTCTCAAGGACGATGCTCGCGTGAAGATGGAGGGATTCATGACCAGGGTTATCCTGATCCTGAGCACCCCCTTCCAGATCACAACAGGGTAGTTGAGCTTGACAAAAACACTGAAGGTGTTTTCGCTCAAGTGCTTCTCACCAAGCTGAACTTGGGGGTAATGTCAAATCTGCCTTCTGACGCTATGCAGTCATCCCCGTCCAGGAGCCCAGGCAGCTTCACCTGCAAGCATACGTTGCTGAGTCCTGTGACACCGCTGGACCTCCTGGGTTCCCCTGCCTGGCCAGCAAAGAAGATCAGGCGCCCCGGAGTTGCACCCGCTGGAATGTGCAAGATGAAGATCCCGCGACCGCTGGAGGAAAACAAGCAAGACAATTGCGCCGTCCTGGGGATCCCAGCCTGAGTCTGGCTGCTGGCTGTAATAGCTTAGT
Source organism: Triticum dicoccoides (assembly GCF_002162155.2). Taxonomy (NCBI): domain Eukaryota; kingdom Viridiplantae; phylum Streptophyta; class Magnoliopsida; order Poales; family Poaceae; genus Triticum; species Triticum dicoccoides. Next base: position 508,539,892 of record NC_041383.1, read on the forward strand.
TTGCTGGTCTGGGAATGTAATAATGTGCACCTTCTTTTACTTTTGCTTAGTGAACTTGCATTTTGCAAGCTGTTGTTACCTGAACTCTGGTTTCGTTATTCATAATGAAACCGGGGGAGGCGCTGGCCCTCCTATTATTCTTAAAAAAATTATATATTTTTTTAGTGTTTGTTGTACTATCATGATCGAAGATGAATAGATCAGAAGTTTATCAGAAAAAAAACCATGTAATGCAAAATGGGGGCAGAAAAATCCAATCCCCCTCGCGCGTCTACTCGACACCGGGCTGGGCCCTGCCATCGCTGTAGCACAGGGCGAGGCGGAGGCCGACCCCCAGCTCCCAAGCCCTCTCTGCTCAATTCCGATAAAAAAAAAGCAGTTGCTGCGCCGCCGCTGAAGCTCCCTTCTCCCAGCGTGATTTCCCTTTCCCATGTCCCGGCCGCTCTACAATCTCCGGCGACGCCTCCTCGCCTCAACCCTTCGACTCCTCCCATCGCCCTCGCACCGCCTCTCCACCACCACCTCCACCCCGGCAACCCGCGCCCCTACCACCCCCGTGGCCGTCCTCTGGGAACTCGCCGCCTCCCGCCCGCCCTCCAAACTCCCCCTCTACGACTCTGCCGTCCGCCTCCACCTCGCCGCCTCCTCCTTCGGCCGCCTCCGTTTCTCCGCCGCGTTCCTCCACCCCTGCCACCGGCTACCCGACCCTGATCCCTCCGCCGACGCCACCAATCTCTGCCGCGTCTGCGGCCGCAAATTCCGCGCCCGCGACGCGCTGCTCCGCCACTTCGACACCATCCACACCCGAGAGAACACCAAGCGCCTCGAGCGAATCGAGTCCTCCCGCGGCGACCGCCGCGTGCGCCTCGCCGCGTCCCTGTCTCTCAAGCTCTCCAAGTACACCAAGGCCGCCCGCGAGCTCACCGCCGGCGTGAACCCCGGCTCTCCCGCCGACGAGCTCCGCCGAGCCAGAGTCCACGCCGAGCTCTCCAGATACCCGTCGACCGCCCTCCGGGATCGCGCCCAAGAGGTGCTCGACGATGGGTCCGTGGGGTGCCTGATGCTGGTCTCGGGGCGGGAGGAGCTCTCCCCTCTGCTGCGACTGGCGAAGGAGAAGGGCGTGCGGACGGTGGTGGTCGGCGGCGAGTCAGGGCTGGCAAGGTGGGCAGACACGGGCTTCACCTGGGCAGAGGTGATCGCTGGAAAGGCCAGGAAGGCAGCGCCGTCCATGTCCGGGAAATGGCGGGACAGGGACGTGCTTAAGGGGCTGGAGTGGAGGTATGAAGATGACGAGGAGGAAGAAGTGGTGTTTGAGGAGGACGGCGATGAAGATGGTTCAGAAGAGCTGGCGGGAAGTGCAAACGGAAAGCCATGGTGGAAGCTGGAATCAGATGGCGATGACTCATTTTGCACATAAAAGTGTTTGTTCGTTTGCTGCTGGGGGGTTAGGATCCTTCAGAGTTCAGAAAAAGTGTGGATTATGCTACACCAGTGGTGCCATCAGATCTTTGAACAATGATCTGTTTACACAAGTTCAGAGAGAGTTCAAATGATCTACACCAGTTCAATCCAAGTTTTCTATGCTAGGCAGAGCTTTTGTTTTAGATCATTTGAACTCTCTCTGAACTTGTGTAAGATATGACCAATCCTGATCCCTTGCGTTCGTACGCAATGTGTGTCCTTTGTCGTTGATATCAGAGATTATTTCTACTCCTTTGTACTCGTTTGTTATATACGAGTATATATTAGAATGATATCTGTCTAGGACAGTGGTAACTTCATATTACTGAAACGTTGTTAATACTGAGTGGAGTGAGTGACACCGAATCATCCATTTCTTTCCTCGACGACTCAGCGTGAGCAACATTATTATTTTTTTAAGCAAAAGAGGGTTTCCCCTCCGATTTCCATTAGAGAAACCAACGAGCATCTGAGCAGTCACAGCGTTATAGATTCTATTACATTACCAATATTACATCGAGAGAAAGCAGGGAAAGATAACACTGCCTATCACCAGGCATCTAAGCAGACTAAGCTATTCATCAGGTTGCCAGGAAAGCAGCACGCCAAGCCATCCCCCCATCTATCAGCCCCAAAAGAGATGCTCGTTTTTCAATCCTGAAGTCGAAGCACGCCAAAACGCCAGCCTTGCGCCGCCTTGTACACTTCATTTGCTACTTGTTCGATGAGTTTTGCTCCCAGCATCAGCGATTTTTCCTCTGGGTCCTTTTGCAAAATAGCCCAATCAAAAATCCAACCACACATTACTTTCACTATTCCCATTGGGTCAGTAACTTTTTTCCTGTCAAAGACAATATCATTTCTACATTTCCATATTACCCACAAGAGAGCAGAGGTACCAACCAGAATCAGTTTCTTATTATCAGATGTGAAATTCTTTAGCCAATTTCCAAGGCAGTCATTTAGATCTCTAGGGATATGTTTTAGATCAAAAGCACACTTGACTAACGTCCAGATTAGTCTGGCTACAGAGCATGAAAAAAAATGATCAACTGTTTCATTTTTACCACACAATACACAATGTTTATCACCCTTCCATCCTCTCCTCAACAGATTATCTGTAGTAAGGATACTTTTTCTAGCAAGTAGCCACAAAAAGAACTTGATCTTGGCAGGGACTTTAGTTTTCCACAAAAATTTCCTGGGAAAACCAACATCAGTCTTGATCAAGAATCTATATAGTGATTTGACAGAGAATTTTCTGTCAGCAGTCAGCATCCACATGGGTTTATCATCACCTCCATACATCAAAACTTCTTTACATCTCACTTTCAAGCTAGCCCAAAGTTGTTCAGTTTCTCCAAACAAAGATCTCCTGAATGTAAAACCATCCCATCCTTTATCAATGCCCCCCCGACAGAAATCCCATGTTCATAACTGATAAAGAACAGAGAAGGGTAAGCATCCTTGAGTGGTTTGTCTCCCACCCACCAGTCTTCCCAAAATCTAGTGTTTCTCTGATCTCCCAGTTTTTTTCTTAACATGAGGATAAAAGTATTTTTTGACTTTACGAATGTTAGTCCAGAATTGAGAATCCCCATTTCTATGTTCAATCCCAAAAAAGACATTTGTTTTTAACATAATTTTCTTTAATGATCCCTTGCCAGAAACCATTTTCATTTTCTAATTTCCACAACCACTTAGATAACAAAGCAATATTAAACATCTCCAGGTTTGTAAACCCCAAATCTCCCTCCTCTTTTGGAAGACAGCTGAATTTCCAGTTTACCAGATGGTATTTTTTCTTGTCTTCTTCAGCCTGCCACACCATTCTAGCTCTATAGAAATCCATCTTCTTCCTAACCCTAGCAGGAAGGAGATAAAAGGACATCATGTAGATAGGTATATTAGAGAGACAAGACTACACCAAAGTTACTCTTCCTACAATATTTAGCAATCTACCTTGCCAACAGGCACATCTTTTTTGAATTTTTTTAGTAACATTCTTTCACATGCTATTACTAATTCTTTTATTGGAAACAGGTAGGCCAAGATATTTCAGTGGGGTTTCCCCAAGGATACATGTGAAAATTTCCTGGTAGAGATCTTTTTTAGCTTTAGCTTCCCAAACAGATAAATCTCACTCTTGTGAAAGTTAATTGTAAGTCCTAACATTTGCTCAAAGGCTGCTACGATAAATTTCAGATTTCTAGCAGAATTTTCATCATCTTGTATCAAGAAAATAGTATCATCAGCATATTGTAACATGTTCACTCCATTTTCATGATAATCAGTGAGTACCCCTTTAATAAAACCCTCAGTTCTAGCTTTATCTAAAATGATAGCTAGAGCATCAACTGCTAGATCAAAAAGCAGGGGGGACAGAGCACCCCCTTGTCTGAGCCCTTTGAAGGTTTTAAAGTAAGGACCAATGTTATCATTGACCTTAACTCCCACCTGACCCCCTCTCATGGTGTGCTTAATCAGTCACACCATTTATCAGGGAATTTCTTAAGTGTTAACATCTTATGGACAAAGGGCCATCTAATTTCGTCATATGCTTTTTCAAAATCAACTTTGAACAGCATATCACTCTGTGTTTTCTTATGTATGGAGTTCAGAGCTTCATGTAAAATCACCACACCCTACATTCTATATCTACCTTTCACAAAAGCAGTTTGTATGGGGGGAAATAATAGGATTAACTACTTTACTCAATCTATTCATCAGAACTTTGGTAATAATTTTGAAACTAACATTCAACAGACAAATAGGTCTAAATTTTTGAATTTGTTTAGCATCATTAGATTTAGGGACTAGAGTGATAATCCCATAGTTCAATCTAGCTAAATCAATTTTCCCACAATGAAAAACATCCAGGATGGCTTTCAGATCAGTTTTGAGCATCTCCTAAAAATGTTGGCAGAAGTCAATGGCAAATCATCAGGTCCTGGGCTTATGTTTTTCTCCATATCAAAGACTACTTTTTTGATCTCATCCATGCAAAAGGTTTTGGTCAAGTCCTCTTCTTCTTGAGAGGAAATCCCTTCAGGGTTTTGGATATCAAGATTTATAGTAGTATTTTCAGCTTGTCCAAACAGCTTTTTATAATAATAAGTGATATGCTCCATGAGCTTAACATCACCTTCAATGTTTTCCCCATCATGTTCGAGAGAAGTGATTCTATTTTTTCTCCTCCTCCCATTAACTTTGGCATGGTAGTATCTAGTATTGGAGTCACCATCTTTAATTTCTTTGTCTCTATATCTTTGCAGCCACTTCATAGCATCCATTTTAAGAATATATTTAAGCTCTTTTCTCAAAGCTCTTTGTATTTCTCTGTCTTGGGCACTTAGGCTTCAACATTTTTATCTATCTCATCTAGTATTCCGAGGATCTTTTTTCCTTTTCCTGTAGGCAACATTGGCATTAATAATCCACCCCTTGATTTTTTGTCTTATATTTCTTAGTTTTTTTGTCAGACATCCAAACTAGACCCGCCACACCTGATATTCCAATTTTTCTCAACAAAATCCCTAAACCCCTCCATGAGCATCCATGCATTTTCAAATCTGAAAATAGGCTATTTTTTATGATCTCCAGTATCTAGAAGGAAAGGGGTATGGTCAGAGATCTCCCTTTCCATGGCATTAACCATGGCTAGAGGATATTTATCTTCCCAGTCTGGACAGATAAATATTCTGTCCAATCTTTCATAAGTAGGGTCAGGAAGATTATTTGCCCAGGTATATTTTCTCCCATTCATTGGAAGATCCCTAAGACCAGCATGTCCAATAATAGCATTAAAGACAAAACTAAAGTGATCCAACCCCCAGGTTTATTTTTCTCTGCACTATTTCTAATCAACTTGAAATCACCCCCAATCACACAAGGCTGAGGATTGTCTTGGTAAAACCTGGAGAGTTCAACTAAAAAAGTTGCTTTCCCATCTTTTTGAGCAACACCATAGACAATGATTAGGTTCCAGCTGAATTTAGCAACTTTGTCAAATAAGAGTAGTTTGACAAAGTATACCCCCTTCTCCACCTAGAGTAGCTCAAAGCAGTCACTATTAATACCTACCAAAATTCCTCCACACTTGCCTCTAGGGGCAATCAACTCCTAGAGAAATTTTCCTCCAAAGAGGTTGTGTAATTCATTTTTAGTAAAGTCACTCTTGATAGTCTCCTGCAACCCCACAAAATCTAGTTGTTTTTCTAAGATAGTATCTCTAATAATTTTTTTAATATCCTACCCTATCCCGCTCATATTCCAGAAGAGGTCTCTCATCTTTTTTTTCTTTTTTTCTTTTTGTTCTTAATACCCCAAATCGAGATGGATTTTTTTCCAGCACTAGTGGCCGTATTTCCACCTCTCATTTTTCTATTGCTTGAAAAGATTTTATTCAAATTGTCATAATAGTCCAACTCTGTATCAACATGAGAGTGGTCTCTTTCTGAACATAATAGTTCCTCTAACTCTGCATCTCCAATATCTATAAGATTTGAAGAGCATTTTTTCCTCATCCTTTTCTTTATTAATTATGATTTGGAGATATATATCTCTTCTAGCCTGCTCCATATTGGAGATTAGGTCTAGATTTTGATTAACCATATCTATGGCACACCCCAAATCAATCCCGACCTTGCTAGTCATTTCAAATAAAGAAATTTTATCATTGAAAGAGTTAGTGTTCTCACCATAGTTATCTTTTTCAGCAGCCCTTTCCTTGGCCAAGTCTTCAATTTTGACATCCTTCTTATCCAGGTTTCTATCACTTCTTCTAGTAGGGCCATCCTTGTCCTTGTCTTTCTCCCATCTTCTTTCTTGTGAACCCGGTTTGGTACCAAGAGATTCAACAAAATCTGGACTTGCTGAGTAATCCACTTGTTCTGTGTATGCATCTTCCTGTGTGGGATCTTGAGGAATCTCAGAGTCAAATTCATTTTTCTCTCCTAGCTTATCTCCAGAAATATCTTTTTCTTCCCAGGTATCAATTTTTTCCATGCACTTGTTGATTAATTCCTGATGACCTTGAATCATCTCCACCAGCTTTTTCCTTTCTTTTTCCCAAGCAGCAATTTTCTTTTCTTCCATTCTCCTCCAAGCCTCATGTCTATGTCTGTCCTCCTCCACGTCTTTGAATTTTATCATAGCTTTTTCAAGTTCAGCCTCCACCTTCTTCCTCAGACCTACTTCCATGAGATATTCTTTCTATATACACAAGATCTCTTCATTTTTTTGCTTCAATTCCCCAAATTGCTTAAGCCCAACACTGCCTAGAGAGATGTTCTCTTTGTTCCCTTCAGTTTCCATGTCTCCAATTTTGATTTTTCCTGTCCCCCACCATCTTCTGGGTTTAGACCAGCTTCCAGATTTTCAAATTTTCTTTTCTCTTCGTACCAACCCTGTTCTGTTACCTCCTCTAGCTCCATGGTCACCCTATATATCATCAAGTCCTTGTCAGTCACTTCAGTGCGCATGGGGATTTTTTTCATGATCTCTGACTCCCACCTTGGCTCTAACCTTTTCTTTCAAAATAGTGGTCATGTCAATTTCCAGGATAGGTCCCATGGTGGTAGCTACCTCACACATTTAAAAGAAGTGTCTAAAACATTCAGGCACTTTTCCAAACTGGATCCATACTGTGTGCAATTTGCCAATAGCTTGAGTATCATAAGTCCAGCTGCCTACATTAATTATAGCTTTAGTCCCCAGCAAGTTGAAGTCTCCAAATTTGTGCAATTCAACCAGCCTTCTTTTGCTGGGGAATCTCATCAGATAGGTTTTGCCCCCATGTTTTTTGCACCTCCACTGCCAATTCCAACTAACATATAATTGAATCCCTCCAGGAATTGGTTTAATTTACCTCTCCAGAAGCAATGTTCACTATGCCCACGGGGTTTGTCTGCTCACTGCTCACTATCTCTTTTGAATTCTGAATCAACAGCACTCCAAGCCCTCTAGCAGCATATCCTACAAACTTTGGGGCAGGTTTAATCTGTTTCAGCTATATACATTCCTCAGTAATGTGTGAGTTTTTGCCACAAATGATACAGTGAGGCAGCTTGCAATCTCTTATGAGATGTCTGGTATCCTTGCATTTGTTGCACCTCACCCTGAAGTTGCCCCTAGTCTTGTTCTGCTCAAAGTTTTCTCTCTGTCCAGTTCTAGTATTCTGCCCCCATCCATTTTGCCCTGTTTTATTGCCCATTCCTGCATCAGATCTCCCCTCCTGGTGAAGTCTTTTCCTTCCCCATAGTCTCCTTTCTTCTTATCCAAGTCATTGTTTCTGCTGCTCCGCGGAAGAGCAGCCACCCCACCTCCAGACGAACTTTTCATTTTTTTGCTGGGCCATCTGAGCTAAGAGT
>NC_041383.1:508548114-508574525 GCF_002162155.2 Triticum dicoccoides
GGGGCAGGGGCCATAGCAGTCTCTTTACCTTTGTGATTGGTCGACTGCTCTTCCTCCATCTTATTAGCAAGATTTTCTTTACCCCCTATGCAAGTCTTCATGTCTTCTCTTCTCCCTCCATCCATGTCCATCTGCATATTGGAATTCCCAGCTTCCTCTCTGAACCAAAATCTGCCTCCATTTCTGCCATTATTCTGGTAATTCTCTCTAGCTACATCTTTCTCCTCTTCTTTCTTTCTGCATTGGTAGTTGTCTCTCCCTCCTCTATTGAACCTCCCTCCCCCTGAATCCACCTGCCCCTGTTCATCATCTCAGCCTCACTGCACTTGCTCGGTGGCGTCGGAGGAAGGGGAAACCCTAAATCCTCGAGGGGATCACACACTCTCTCAAAGCAGAGGAGGGGCTCGTTATTTATATGGAAAAAAGGTTGGCAAAGCGTATTTCTGGATTCTGTCTTTCCTTCTTGACCTTTTTGCCCTCCATCTGCCCTGCTAATTGCTTTCCTACCCCAATCGGGGAGAGACAATACTTTACCATTTTCCCATGCCATCAACAATAGGAACTAGACAATTATCTAAATTCATATGTTCTAAGTAAACCTCCGTATTAGTCAAGAAATCTCGAATTTGCGCATAATTCCCCGCATTCATCTTTGCAAATTTTTAACCTCTTCTAATTTGGTCAGAATCAACCTTGTAGCTAGCACCTCCAGAGAGGGTAGCGCAGTCCTTCACAACAATTTTACTAATAGGGTTTTTGCTAGAAATATTTCTTGCTTTCTCCCTGATTTTATCTTCATATACCTTATCTTCCATACTATCTAATTTTTCCTTACCAAAACCAGAGCCCAAACATGCTCTATTCTCAATCCCCCCATCTTCAGCGGACAACTTCCGCTGTTTTTTGAAACTTGTTTTGCCCGAGATTTTCACCGAATCAGAGTCAATGAGTTATTTGTTCAGGTAGGGTTTCATACCTTGCAGATCCAACGAGGGACCAACTTCCTCGTCGGAATCCCCACCAGCTAGCAGCCAGAAACTACCATCCGCCGGCGAGGTTCCTATCCCCGCCCCAAAGAACGGGCGAGGCAGAGCAGGCGCAGCAAGCAGCGAGGGAAGCACGGCGACCTCCTCAGCACCAGAGGCATCTTCGCCTTCCTCCTCTTCGAACCAGGCTTCACTCCCCCTTCGCCCTTGCTGCTCTCTAGATCTGCCTGCACCTCCATCTTCTCCACCGGCACTGGCGTAGGAAGGCCCATCACCGCCCTGATGACGAACTCCGACGGACCAGTCGGGGTGGTGCGGCGCGAGCGGAACGCCTTCCACTTCATGGCGTGCCTGGGATCGTCCGATGCCGCCTCCTCCATCGACCAGAGCATCATCCTGAGTGCGCCCACTGGTTCGCCCGACGGGGAGAGGCGCAGATCATCCGCCTCCGTGAGCCTTATGAACACCGACCCCGCGTCCTTCAGATCCCGCTCCTCTGTAAACCAGGAGATGATCTCCGTCAGCATCCCCATCTTCACCTCGTCTCCCGTAGCTATCTCCCTTGCCCTCGCCTTGAGCCTTGGCTTCCAGGTCGCCATGGATCTTCAGGGGCGAAGCGCTCGCTTGTGGTAGGAGAGAGGAGTGGATTTCGTCGAGAGGGGATGGAATGGCCGCTCCACGCATCGCGGCTTTAATTATCCGCCATTCCCAATGCTCCCCTCCTCCTTGACCTTGATTCTCGTGTCGCGCCGTCCCTCCACACCAGCCCCAGCGCTCTGTCTACCAAAACAATGTGACAAGGGAACCTGACCTGCATCCCCTCTTGTATCACCTCGCTATCGTGCACCCACTTCAAGTCAACCCAAATCCCTAGGTCATCCAGCAATGTCAGAAATGGCGAGGTGCCTCATTAGAGAAGCACGCCCTATCGGAACAGTAGCAGCACCGGCGCAGATATATCGGAGACGAGGTGAACCGCCCATCTTCGATCAGGCGGATCCGACCCGCTCAAGTCGCCGTGGGAGCGAGTTGTCACCGACTTTGGCTGTTTGCTGGGCTGTATCTTACGTGAGCAATAGTGAAAAAATGTTTACCAGATTTCTTAGAAGTTCAATGCTTATTCGGTAGAACTGCCATTTGTTGCATGGTTACCACAAACTTGGTCTTTATTTTATATTTTGATGGCACAAATGGCTTATGCCGAACAGTTGATCAGGTAGAAATTTATACCCCCGCAAAAAAGAAGGTAGAAATCTATACAGAAGAGTTAGAAACTGGAGGCATCATCTTCAACAGCCATGAATCCTGCTCACTGCTGTACTTTGCTTATCATAGTAGTACATCTAGTAGTTATGAGATGAAATGTTTTCTATAGGCAATTGCCAGTAAACTGGATACATACTTACAATTCTGTCACTAACCTTTTTCAGGAACCTACCGCTTCGGCTATTATTGCTACTCCTATAATTGATGATTACAGGGATATTCTTTGCTGGAAGCTCACTCCTGGTGAATGTATTTCAAAGAGCACTTACAAGTTGTGTTCACAAGAAATTCATGATGTGCATGCAAATCAACCGAGGCAGGTAAATCAATCAAACAAAGATATTATGCAGCAGGTCTGGAAGCACAAATTCATGGCTCCAAGGGTCAAAACTTTTGCTCGGCGCTTACTTAGGCATGCTCTCCTACTGGTCTTAGAGCCCGCAGATTTTACCTCTCATATTTCTTCTACATCCTCTAGATGTGATTTAGATGAAGATGATATGCACCTTTTCTTTCTCTACAAGTTTGCTAGAGCCTCTTGGTTCGGGCACCCTTGGTATATTAAATCTAATATTCTTGCTCTCAATCATAATTTTGCTCCTGATATTATTCGGGATCTAATTAACATGAACCATCCGCAAGCCTCTATTCCTATTGTATTCACCTTTTTGTCGTGCTTGCAGAAATCAAGAAATGATGTCCTTTTTTGCAGGAAAAACTCGACTCTTGCCATTGCCTCTGTCCAAGATATGCAAGATCCCCACCAATAAAATCCTAAAAGTCAGCTGCCTTCTTCAAAGGAGCAATCTGCAACAATCTTCTCTCAAGGACAAGAACAAGTTCAGTAAGGCTCCACCCTCATATCAGACTTGGCTATTACAGGTACCAAAATATATTTAGATGCTTCTTGGCAAAAGAAGAATGTTCCTGGATATGGAGGCAATCCAATCCAGCTACTGGAATTGGAGTTCACATCCTCATCCCCGACGACAATTCTGATTCAAGCCTCTACTCATGATGTTCATTCACCTCTAGTTCGAGAGTAAAACCTGTCTTTAGTTGTTCTCATTCTTCTTGTGCCAATGTATCTTGCCCTTTTCCGCAATATTTTCTCAACTTTCAGGTTCAGGGCTATGTAATTAATGTTGTACATTGTCTATGAGTTGAATGAAATAGTGGAGCTTGATGGCGCCTTTAGAGCAACTCCAACACGCCGACCCGAACGGATGGCGCTTTTGTCCGCTTTTTGTTCGTTTGAGTCGGTTGCCCGCTCGGTGTCTGCCCTCCTTTTGATTTGGGTCGGCAGTGCGCCCAACGCACGGACCCATATTTGCCGGCGTGGCCGGCTCACTACTAGGGAAAAGCCTAGCAGTAGCGCGCGTATTAGGTGTATCAGTAGCGTGGGGTGCCGCGTTATTGATACGATGCTACAACTAACATGTATCAGTAGCCCGTGGTGACCCACGCTACTGCTATACATGGCTAGCAGCAGCGGGCTTTTGGGCAACTCGGTATTGCTAATATCTACAGCGCTTTAATTCAGGACGCGATACTGGTAAGGGCGCGCTGCTGCTAACTCTACTCCCCTCGCTACTATTAGTTTTATTAGTTTTTTTCTGCATATTTGTTTTGTATATGAACATGCTTTATACAATAATCTTTAGCATCATACACATACAAATGTAATCATAGCATCAAATCATGTCATCATCATAATCATCATCCAACACAAAGTGGTCTCTCGTCATCATCTCGAAAATAGCGATACAAGTTCTTGCAACTACATCGTCATCCATCTAAACAATGATATACGCGAGAAGAGCTATCACTATGAGTAATGCTGTACATGAGTTCGTATCCCTCTCTCGCACTAGCGTGAACCTAAACTAACTACTGGCTGTCGCTCGGAAACCGGAAACCGGTACACCTAGGCCTGACACTCCGGCCACTCGTCGTATACTCCTGGCGTAGCACTTCTTCACCATCGATGATCAGTGCACCTGCATCGTCACATGAGTCGATGATATGCAACATATATAGTTGAGCAACAGAAAGAGACAGACTTGGCAAAAATAGAAGCAACATATCATAAGCATAAATAACAAAGTTCATCGTACCCAAAATGCCCTAACTAGAGTTATCTTGGCTAGTCGAGGAGGACAGTTTAATTACATCACAAATAAAGTTTCATCGTGCATAACTCAAAGTTTCGTCATACATAAATTATGGACTAAACGGACACATTCTCATATATCGACAATCACTCAAGCATGTCGTGCCATCCATCCAAGTCAGGGAGATAGTCCCCGAGCTTAGTGAAAGGCTTCAGGTTGAGACGCTGAGCCGCTATGCGTGTTCGGATGTCATGCCGCGACATTTCCCCTTCTTCGTAGAACAACCCTATTTTTTCGAGGACCTCCTTCCTGATGATTTGGGAAAGTTCATGCTGGATGCGATAGAACTCAGCTCGAAGCCGATGATCATCGATATCTCCTACGTTCCTTGCCCATTGCAGAATATGGGCATCCCCGTCTGTAGGTGACATGCGAAGGTTCTGCCGATCCCGTCTGTACTGCAGCATCTGGTGTATGACATAGAATCCATCATTAAGACTATCGCTCGGTTGCTGGGTGCAGCAGAAGTCGGTCTTATGGCCGAAGGCAGCCCTGCCGTTCCTAGTCTTCTTGATCTTGACCTCTCCACCCCGTACGGCGTAGAAAAAGATAGCACTGTCGAGAACAGACTTGATGTGGGTGTAATCCTTTTTGTTAATGTTCTTCGACGAGTCCAAGTAAAGAGCGTGGGAGTATCGGGGCTAAAGGATGATGAGGACGACATGCCCGTTGCTGCACAAAATAAGTACACCTCAAATTAATTAGCCTCCATCGTTCAAATGAATGATTGAAATCGAAGGAAGGATATCCGCGTGGATGACTTACAGGGGATGATAAGGCACGAGAATCGTCTCCTTGTCCTTATTGGCAACCATGAAATTGACGAGGTAGTCCCTCGCGTATTCACGGTGCTCTGCGCAGACTGCCAAGAAGCTCTCGTGCATGAAGTATGGGTCAATGACACAGATATAAGGTATCTGCTCAATCCCGATGATGTAGTTCATGTACAAGGCATAAAGGCGGACAAACGTAAAATCCAGCTTCTTCAAGTGAAACATGTTGAAGATGTAATCGAATCGAAGGAAGAACTTCTCCGCGGGGATTGTGTCGACGTACCACCTTTGCCGAGGCACGTTAACCACGTAGAGTGTGTTGGGGAACGCAGTAATTTCAAAAAATTTCCTACAATCACGCAAGATATATCTCTAGGTGATTCATAGAAACGAGAGGGGAGAGTGTTGTCTATGTACCCTCGTGTACCGAAAGCGGAAGCCTTATGACAACGCGGTTGACGTAGTCGTACGTCTTCATGATCCAACCGATCCTAGCACCGAAGGTACAACACCTCCGCGATCTGCACACATTCAGCTCGGTGACGTCCCACTAACTCTAGATCCAGCTGAGGATGAGGGAGAGTTTCTCAGCACGGCGGCATGGTGACGGTGATGATGAAGTTACCGGCGCAGGGCTTCGCCTAAGCACTACGACGATATGACCGAGGTGGATATCTGTGGAGGGGGGCACCGCACACGGCTAAACAATCAACTTGTGTGTTCTAGGGTGCCCCCCTGCCCGCGTATATAACGGATCAAGGGGGGAGGCCGGTCGGCCCTGTAGGCGCGCCCCAAGAGGGGAGTCCTACTAGGACTAGTAGGACTATTAGTCCTAGTAGGATTCCACCAAGAGGGGAAGAGGGGGAAGGAAGGAGAGGGAGAGGAGGAAGGAAAGGGGGGCGCCACCCCCTTCCTTGTCCTATTAGGATTCAAGGGGAGGGGGCGCGTGGCCTGCCCTGGCCGGCCCCTCTCTCTCTCCACTAGGGCCCATGGAGGCCCATTCGTTCCCCCGGGGGTTCCGATAACCCTCCGACACTCCGATTTTATTCGAAACTTCTACGGAACACTTATGGTGACCGAATATAGTCGTCCAATATATCAATCTTTATGTATCGACCATTTCGACACTCCTTGTCATGTCCGTGATCACATCCGGGACCCCGAACAACCTTCGGTACATCATATCACATAAACTCATAATACCAATCGTCATTGAACGTTAAGCGTGCGGACCCTACGTGTTCGAGAACTATGTAGACATGACTGAGACACGTCTCCAATCAATAACCAATAGCGGAACCTGGATGCTCATATTGGTTCCTACATATTCTATGAAGATCTTTATCGGTCAAACCGCATAACAACATACATCATTTCCTTTGTCATCGGTATGTTACTTGCCCGAGATTCGATCGTCGATATCATCATACCTAGTTCAATCTTGTTACCGGCAAGTCTCTTTACTCATTTTGTAATACTTCATCCCGCAACTAAATCATTAGTCATAATGCTTGCAAGGCTTATAGTGATGATTATTACCGAGAGGGTCCAGAGATACCTCTCTGAAACACAGAGTGACAAATCCTAATCTCGACCTATGCCAACCCAACAAACACCTTCAGAGACACCTTTAGAGCACCTTTATAATCACCCTTTTACGTTGTGAGGTTTGGTAGCACACAAAGTGTTCCTCCGGTATTCGGGAGTTGCATAATCTCATAGTCTGGGGAACTTGTATAAGTTATGAAGAAAGTGGTAGCAATGAAACTGACACGATCATAATGCTAAGCTAACGGATGGGTCATGTCCATCACATCATTCTCCTAATGATGTGTTCCCATTTATCAAATGACATCCACTACAAAAAAAGACACATCCGTGACATTTTGGGCCGAATGAATATTTTTTCTGTCATACTTATGACACTTCTATGATGATAATTGTGACAAAACCCGGTATCATCATAGATGTGGTGGGCTCCTACTTCTATGACAAAAAATCATGATAGAAAATGGGCTTTTCGTCTTGGGCAGGCCGGAGACACAGCTGCATGACATTCTTTGGGCCCTCCATGACGAAAAAAACCATGGTAGAAGCGAGGGCGAGGAAAATTTTGGTGAGTTCCCGGTTACGGTGGGTGGTCAGGGGCCGAGCGATGCACGTTTCTCTCATACACGTATGCGCGTGTGTGCAAGGCACTGGGATCTAACTGAACCCGAGCGATTGCACTGCAGGCTACGCGTTACTGATCCCGAGTGATCGAGCGATTCCTTCGCTACTGCTGCTAACTGAAGCCGATCGATGCTACCTCTGGATGAACAGTGAGCGTTGCATGGGGGCTTTGGATGAACAGTGAGCGTTGCAGGGGGGGAGGGGGGGTTGGATGAACAGTGAGCAATGGGGGTGGATGAACAGGACCCCGTGGTGTTGCCTCTGGATGAACAGGACCCTGATCGATCGAGCCGGTTGGGGCTGGATGAACAGGACCCCGTGGAGGGCTGGATGAATAGGACGACCCCGTGGAGGGCTGGATGAACAATAAACGGTGGAGGGGTGGATGAACAGTAGCCCGTGGAGGGATGGTTGAATAGGAGCCCGTGGAGAGGGGTGGTTGAACAGTAGCCGGTGGAGTAGCGCGCGGTGGAGGCTGGATGAACAGGAGCCTGTGGATGAACAGTCACAGGTGGAGGCCAGAGGAGGTCGACGGTGGATGAACAGTAGCCCGTGGAGGCTGGAGGAGGTCGACGGTGGAGATGCACAGTATCCCGTGGAGTCCCGTTTTGCGGTACGCCACACCCCTCCCGATGAACAGGACCCCCGTTTCGACCGTAGCGCTCCAACACAAGTCTGTTTCCTCTGTTTTGCGGTATGCCACACCCCTCCCGATCAACAGGACCCCGTTTCGACCGTAAGAGGTCCAACACAAGTCCGTTTCCTCTGTTTTGCGGTACGCCAGACTCCTCCCGATGAACATGATCCCGTTTTAAACGTGGTCAGTCAAACACAAGGCCGCTTCCTCCATTCTCCGGTAGGCCTTGTTTCCATCGCCTGTTCCGTCCAAGCCGGATGACTCCCACACGTTCTGTTGCCTCACAATGAACACGACGCATTCCGTTGCCTCCCGATGAATAGGACGCATTCCGTTGCCTCAACACGAACACGACACCGACGCAGTTTCTCCGTTTCGACCCAGCCATGTACACGAGCCCTGGCCGTACATATGCGTGAGTAGGCGTTTGAGACCCCGCCCGTATGTACGTGCGTGGCCGTATTTACTTTCTTGCACCCTGGCCGTTGTACGTATGTGTACATGCTACATGTGCGCCTCTACTATGACACATGCGCGCCTCTACTAAGACACGTGCGCGCCTCTACATCAACCAGTATGTACATACACGTTCGCGACCAGAATGACAACGCTACATACGCTTTGACCAGGTGGGTCCCGACTGTCAGGCACTTCCTTGCGTGCGAAGATGTAGATGGTGGGTCCCAGCAGTCACGTGGGCGAATCATTTTTTTTTGACCGGACACACTTCCTTGCGTGAGAAGATGTAGCTGGTGGGTCCCAGCAGTCAGGGGGGCGAATCGTTTTTTTTCGTACGCACTTCCTTGCATGCGAAGATGTCGCTGGTGGGTCCCAGCAGTCAGGGGGAAACCTTTTTTTTGCGAAATACAGTGGCCTGTCCGGTGGGTCCCTGCTGTCAGGTGGAGATATCATTATTTTTCGCATAATAAGGAGGCACTTCCTTGCTGCGACCGTGGACCTAGCTGTCAGCCTCTCCACGTACAACCCACGTCTGATGGAAGTCGTTCCTTGACCACGTTGACCACGCCGCGCCGAGAGAACCACGACGGTGGACGACGGTGAGGCCTAGGAAGGGGACGACGTGGAGCTAGGGAAGACTCGGCAGTGGATGCCCACGCGGAGAGGAGTATGAGGGTTCACTGGTTCGGCTGTGGTGTGAGGCTGCCATCGCCGCAGAATAACAGGGGGTGTGGGTGAGTAGAGGGATGGCCTAGCCACCGGTGGGAGTAGTATGGGGGTGGTGAGGCCTCCGCGTCAGCACAGCCGGCCACAAGAGGTAGGAGCAGGCGGCACGGCCGGCACTGCTTTGGGCGGCTGGAGTAAGAAGACCAGAGGTTGAATAAGCACTATGGCCGTTGGATGGACATCATACGGTCACTGGAGTATTGACTAAGTTGACAAAGCCCTCCATCCCCGTCAACTTAGTAGGCCCACAAGTCAGCCACCCACTATGGTGAGTCCCAGCTAGCAGGGGGTATTCATTTTTTTGTGCGTAATAAGGAGACACTTCCTTGCGTGCGAAGATATAGCTGGTGGGTCTGACCTATCAGTGGGGGGAATGTTTTTTCATGAAATACAGAGGCCCTTCCGATGAGTCCCAGATGTCAGCTGGAGGAATCATTATTTTGCGCGTAATAAGGAGGCATTTCCTTGTGTGCGACCGTGGACCCAGCTGTCAGCCTCTCCACGTACAGTCCACGTCCGATGGAAGTTGTTCCATGACCACGTTGACCACGCCGCACCGAGAGCACCAGGGTGGTGGACGACGACGAGGCCTAGGAAGGGGACGACGCAGAGCCGGGGAAAAGCAGCACTGGATGCCCACGCGGAGAGGAGTACGAGGGTTCTCTGGTTCGGCTGCGGTGTGAGGCTGCCATCGCCGCAGGGCCTGGCTAGCGATGGGAGTAGTAGGGGGCGATGAGGCCTCAACGACAGCACAACCGGCCACTAGAGGCAGGAGCAGGCGGTCTCGCCGGCGCTGGTTTGGGCGGCTGGTGCAAGAAGAGCAACACTTGAAGAAGCAGCATGACCGTTCGATTCAAATCCAACGGTTACTGCTGCTACAATCGTTTGTTAACTAAGTTGACAAGCCCTGCGTACGCGTCAACTTAGTAGGCCCACAGGTCAGCCTCCCAACCGGTGCGCCCCAGATGTCAGTAGGAGGAATCATTTTTTTCGCGTAATAAGGAGGCAGTTGATTGCGTGCAGCCAGGCCAGCGGAGGGAGTAGGGTGGGCCGAGGAAGCCTGCGCGGCATCACATCGGGCCACAAGAGGAGGGAGCAGGCAGTCCCGCCGGCGCTAGTTTAGGCGGCTGGAGCAGGAAGATCAGAGATTGAAGAAGCACGTCGGCTGTTGGATGGACATCCAACAGTCACTGCTGCTAGAATCGTGTGTTGACTGACAAAGCCTTGCATAAACAAGTCATCCTCGAAATCTGTGGTGTGTACAACCCATTTGCTATTATTTTTACAATTTTTACTCATTTTCTAATTCATATGGAATTTATTGTAGCCCGTTTTCCATTTTTAGAATTGCTGCCCATTTTCTGGTTAGTACCAGGGTTAAAAAATTAACTAAATATGTGCAAAATTTTGAAAATTCGCAAATTTTGGCTGGGGAACAAAATATTCTTAATCCAAAAATTAGTAGCCATACTAAAACAAATTTAAAAATAAATTAGTACTATGTCATGTTAAATCCAATGAAATACTATAAAATATTAGTGAAGAACAAAAACAAAAAAAGAAACTAATATCCCATTTGCTATAATTTTTTTGGAATTTTCAACCCCTTTGATATTACTTTTAACAGACACTGACCACACTCTTTGGCCAGGACGGAATGCATCCCTCCTCGTCTTGAAAGATTTGCAGCCCAGTAAGTCGAAGAAAACAAATAGGCCTAGCTTGGGTATTCTTCAAAAAGAAATACTGGGCTACCTATTTTCCCAAAGAAAAACCTGCTGGGCTGGTCATGTTGTTAGACGGGCCACAGAGATCGCACAACCCAGTTTATAGCCTGCTCCTCCGAATTACTACTCAAAAAAAGAGTTGTGCAATTCTGTCTTTAATTGACTATACATTAAAAATGATGTGGGTCCCGGATATCAGCAGGGTGGATTAGAGTAAAAAAACGAGGGGTGCATCTGAGTAGTAAAAGAGGCGCTTGCTTGTGTTCGGGAGTGGACCTGGTGGGTCTGTACTGTCATACTCACAACTACAGTTCTCTCCCGATTCACTATGTTGATAGGGACCATTTCGGAAAAAAACTATGTTGATAGGGCCAGACGGCGGCGCCGCGGCGAGCGCACCAAGGCGGAGGATAAAGTGCTGTCGCCAATGTGCTGGGCTGGGTTGGACATTCTTATTGAAAAATAAAAATGGACCGGAACTATTTGCGACGTTGACTACGATTTGCATGGGTCCGCTGGTTGCGGGAAGAAAATGCTGGGAGAAAGAAGACTGGTCGCTATCTTTGCCTAAGAATAATATCGACTGGATGTAACGACACTATCATAGGAAATAATATCTTCCTGTTAAATCATGAATTTAAAGAACTGGTGCATGAGCATTTAGCTTTATTTATTTATTTACTTATTTATGTTTAGGGGACCATGAGCATGTACGTGGGCCGGATTCATGTGAGAGCCTCCCTTCCAGTTAATTATGGGCTCCTCTATTGGGCCTTCATCAGTGAGCTGTACATTATCAACAAGTGGAAAATGTGTTTCGTATGAAAAATAGTATGTGTTACGCATGGTACGGGGCACTAAGGATCAAACCGTGCAACGACTTCCAAAACATTGTGTTTGTCGTTCTAACAACACATTTATTCAACCAACAAACGAAATATACTACTGATTGTACATTGAAAACAACAGCAACCAGGGCTGGGGGTGCAACAGAAGCAGTAAGCAGGCCAGAAGAGTGAAGACACATCTCTCTCTTCCAAACCAAACACCAACCATTATTACAAAAGGGCTACCAAAAAAGAACAAGTGTATGCATCAAACTAAATAAAGATCCTACTACACCAAGTGTACGCATCTAACTAACTGGCTCAGTTATATGTTACTATTTATTAAGCTGTGGAGATTGGCTGACGGCTTGAACCAGATGGGTGTCTGACAGGGGAAACTTGTAGGATCGAAAGTATGTCTAGAGGGGGGGGGGGGTGATTAGACTACTTGACCAAATAAAAAATCTAGCCTTTTCCCAATTTTAGTTCTTGGCAGATTTTAGCAACTTAGCACGATTCAAGCCATCTTAACAGTATTCAAGCAAGCATGCAAAGAGTATATGAGCAGCGGAAAGTAAAGCATGCAACTTGCAAGAATGTAAAGGGAAGGGTTTGGAGAGTGCAAACGCAATAGGAGACACGGATGTTTTTGTCATGGTTCTGATAGGTGGTGCTATTGTACATCCACGTTGATGGAGACTTCAACCCACGAATGGTAACGGCTGCGCGAGTCCCCGGAGGGCTCCACCCACGAAGGGTCCATGAAGAAGCAACCTTGTCTATCCCACCATGACCGTCACCCACAAAGGACTTGCCTCACTAGGGTAGATCTTCATGAAGTAGGCGATCTCCTTGCCCTTGCAAACTCCTTGGTTCAACTCCACAATCTTGTCGGAGGCTCCCAAGTGACACCTAGCCAATCTAGGAGACACCACTCTCCAAGAAGTAGAAAATGGTGTGTTGATGATGAACTCCTTGCTCTTGTGCTTCAAATGATAGTCTCCCCAACACTCAACTCTCTCTCACAGGATTTGGATTTGGTGGAAAGAAGATTTGAGTGGAAAGAAACTTGGGGAAGGCTAGAGATCAAGATTCATATGGTAGGAATGGAATATCTTGGCCTCAACACAAGTGTAGGTGGTTCTCTCTCAGAAAATGTAGGTTGGAAGTGTAGGCACGTTCTGACAGCTCTCTCCATGAATGAAGAGTGGGTGGAGGGGTATATATAGCCTCCACACAAAATCTAACCATTAGACACAACTTACCAATCTTTGTGGGACCGAATCGTCAAACTCAGTTAGACTGATTTAGCAAATAATGTGACCGTTAGGATTTTCGGTGGGACCGACATGCAACTCGGTAGGACCGATATGGTTAGGGTAGGGCATAACGTAATCTCGGTGAGACCGATTACACAAACTCGGTGAGACCGATTTTGGACACACAAAGGGTTGGTCAGGCAAACTCGGTGGGACCAATTCGCTCATCTCGGTTTGACCGAAGCATTATGAAAGGGAAACAGAGAGTTTGCATTGCAATCTCGGTGGTACCGATCGCTCATCTCGGTTTGGCCGAAATGTTATGAAGGGAAACAGAGAGATTACAATCCCATCTCGGTGAGACCGAGATCCCTATCGGTGAGACTGATTTGCCTAGGGTTTGTGGCAGTGTCTATGACATCTGAACTCGGTGGCGCCGGATAGGAAGAATCGGTGGGGCCGAGTTGGACTTTTGGTTTGGGTCATATGTGGATATGAGAAAGTAGTTGAGGGCTTTGGAGCATATCACTAAGCATTTTGAGCAAGAAAGCCATTAAGCAACACCTCATCCCTCCTTGATAGTATTGGCTTTTCCTATACACTCAATGTGACCTTGGATCACTAAAATAGAAAATGAAGAGTCTTGTGCTTTGAGCTTGAGCCAATCCTTCTGTCCTTAGCATTTTGAGGGATCCACTTTTCTCATCCATGCCATGCCAATCATTGAGATTTCCTGAAATATTTATCTTGAAATAGCATTAGCTCAATGAGCTATATGTTGTTAGGAATTACCAAAACCACCTAGGGATAGTTGCACTTTCAAAACTCCAGCCAGCAGGTCAAAGTCTGATACTTGCGACCCTCTCTCCTACTTTGGGCTGCAGAGCGTGGCGGCACATATCAGGGTATGGTGCATGCAGAGACGCATGGTACGCTGTGTACACACAATTTTGCCTGATGAACGAAACTGCGCTGCCATCATGATCCTTACTATCGGTTATCTCCTGGTTAATCGGATAATTCAGTCCGACAAACAGAGAGCGTGTACCAAGGCTACTTACCAGCCTCCATTCAAAAATTCCTGAAGGCCTAGAGAAGCTGGGATCCTGCTCAAAGAACTTGCAGTGACTGTGATTGTATTCCACGAAACAACACGTCCGGTATGTGCGAATGATCATCAATCGTTCGCCGTTGTTTGATCGAGCCAGGAACCACCTGCAACTGCCATGCTGCTTTTCTTTGAAAGGTTCTAGGATTAGGAAGGGTAGGGACACCAGGCGGCCTACAACATCATATCAAGTTGGAGTCAAATAAAAAAGGGCTCTTGATGTAGTCAATCTTAAGAACAGCATGTTATGAGCATGAATATTTTTTCAGTAAATGTTGACAGTAATATAAGCAAGCCATCATGATATCATAGGAAAGTAACATACTGCTGTAACAGCCGATTGTAGCGATGACTGGAGTAGGCCAGTAATGTATCCAGCCATAGAAGGAGTCGACAACATAAATGAAGCCCTTGTGTTCAATGGAATCAGAGAACCATGGAGGATGTATGATCCTGTGATGGACGTGCAGATTTATCCACTTACCGTAGTGACCTGTCAGATAGGCGAGACCGCGGTTGAAGAATGCAATTAGCCTGAAGTCCTTATAATTTGCAGATTTTGTGGGCACTTGGCAGATTACAACCCTGAGCAAATCAAACTTGGTATCATGTTGGCTACTATAAGATTCCGAGTATTCTGGGCCACGGTGCCAAAGTAGTGCAGTGTTAATCGAAGGAAGGGGGATCAATCACCGGGTGTAGACCTCCACGAGCATCCAGCTGCCGCGACCATCGACGAGCACCATCCAAGACGTGTTCATGCCGACCTAGTACATACCGTTAATGTAGTTGAGGGTGACGGGGATCGAATCGTAGTCAAGGGGGTTGATGCTCGCCACCCTACGATCGTTATGCTGCGTGACATGCCGTTTCTGAAGATCAGGCGGCACCAGCAAGCAAGGAGCTGGCTTAAAAAGCTCCGGCCTGAGGGCTTTGAGTAAACGGTACAGCCCCAACGAGCATGCGGCGAGCAGCATGGTACTGAGATTGTCCACACGCAAAACAATGAGCTTGATTACCTCTGTGGGGAGCGAATTCCAGCCACTCTTTCGGCGTACGCTGCTCGGTTCTGCCATTGTTAGTGCTTGGGTTTCGGACGAGGGGGGGGGAGGCATCTTAGCGGGGATGGAACATTGGACGAGATTATGTGCGGACAAAGATGGAGAAGCGAATATGTGCTGCGAGAAGTGGACATGTGATGATGACTACATCATGCCGCTTGACTTACGAGACACATACCAGCAGTGTAGGGTCATATCGATGCCAGACAACTTGCTTGAGTGATCATAGTACTGGTACTCCCTACAGTACCTACTACTATGCCCTAACTTGCTTGAGTAGAGTAGTAGAGTAGGACTCTGCTCTACTACTAGCACCGTAGGAGTAGTATATTCTAATCTAAAATAGTTACAAACTTCAATGCCCGAGCGTGGAACGACTATGAACCGTGCTAAGTCCAATCCCCAGCAAACGTTCGCTAGGAGACATGGCAGTTGCAAACGCCCGCGACGCAGTTACAGTACGTGTGTATGGCTTAAAAACAGGCCATCGTTGGATGGAAATCTGACGGTTACGTGGGATTCGCCAGGATTGAGCCCGTGCCGAACAATCGCCAGATATCATTACTAAAAAAAGGTTAAAACACCCGGGGCAATAACTTGCACCAGCTGACCACTAACAATGATAATATCCCATAAAAAACAATGATACTAACATAGTTGTAAAATGGTTAAAGACCGTGTCTACGTGGTGTTTGGAATTATATGTAAAAAATTAGCAAGATGCCCGTGCATTGCACGGAACACCATCATCACCAACTCGGTTTTTTCCTCTACTCCTACTCCTATACAAGACTCAGTTTGTGATGATGGAGGCGAGGAGGCGTGTTCAGGTGGGCGTGCAGCGGACGGCGCACTACTATTCGATTTGTTATAAAAAACAAATAAGAGTAGTAGAGATAGAGACTTAGGGAGGAGCACCATTTACTGCTTCGTGCGCTACTCCTACGCTCTATTCGGTGACTGCAATGTCCCCTACAGCCACTCCCTCCTACGCTCCATTCGGCGGGCGCTGTTGAAATTTGGGGAGCGCACTCTCGCGACTGCTGGCAGCCACGACTTCACCGACGACGACTTCTTCCCCGACCTCGGCAACCTCTTCCTCAACGACATGGGCGACAACCTCAACGCCAACGGTGCTGCTCCCGTTGCACCGTATGTGTTTCTGTCCTTCCTGTTCAAAAT
The DNA here is from genome assembly GCF_002162155.2 of Triticum dicoccoides. Lineage (NCBI taxonomy): Eukaryota > Viridiplantae > Streptophyta > Magnoliopsida > Poales > Poaceae > Triticum > Triticum dicoccoides. The sequence continues at coordinate 508,564,472 of NC_041383.1, forward strand.
CGTGGTAGAATTCATGTTTCTACTCTGTATCCTACTAGATTATATCTGTTCATCTACTATGCTAGTCCACATGATTAGTTTAATCTCTGTTATAGCTGTCATGATTTATTTTGTGCTTATTCGGATTAAATCTTGTAGTAACTTGCTCATATATTCAACTGGCGCAACGTCCCCTACACCCACTCCCGTTTCATGGATGTCCTGGTCGATGCCTCCAAGGAGCCCTTCGTCTACTGCTATGAGTGCCCGATGACGTTTTGGGGCTCGCCGACGGACATCGTGCATTACCTCACGGATGCGTGCAACTGTCACTACTGGCCCTTGGCGAAGAACATCAAGTACAAGACGTGCTACCCGTTCACCATGCCGGAGTCGCTGGAGGATCACCACCGCCTGCTAGTCTCGGAGGAGGACGGAAGCGTCTTCCTCTTGATCGTGGGCACTGGCGAGGCCCGTGCAGGCCGTCGCCCCGTCTCTATAGTGTGCGTCAGGGGCGACGCCGCTGACGCTGACACTGACACGAGGCAGATGTACGGGTGCGTGCTCACTGTTACTACCCCTTAGAAGCACGTGGGCGGCGACACCGGCTCCATCATGCTGACTAGGACTGTGCAGAGCTTGGACCTTCCCTCCTATGTGGACATGGAAGACGCATGGTATGATTTACCCCGCAATACGGTGCACGGGGACTCCAAGGAGGTTCACCTGGACATATGCATTACCAAGTTAAATGTTGATCATTTGTCTTCGCTCAATGAAATCCGCTGTCTAAGCATGCGGAGACTTCCATGCATGATCTTGCTCTATTGGAGTATCGTGCATGAATAGAAGTGTATCCATTTATGCTTTAGTCTAGAATCTTCCATGTATGAATTTTTACTACAGTACTGGTGAAAGACTTACGATGAACCATTTCTTACATCTCCTCTACTCCCTTGCAAGTCATCCTGATTTAATCCCTCCGTCTAGGTGTATAAGGGCATGGTTAATACTTAATAGTATAGCCAACTGTTGACTATAAGAAAGTGCCGTGTCATCTGTAGCCAACATGTATAACAATCGATACTCAAAAACTAATTCTTAAAGATCATTTCTTGCAAAGCACAATAAGTGTTATTTCTTCACAAGCTTTGGATGCAGGTTGAACAGTTGAATGCTTTTGTTTGCAAAAGATACCTTTTTATCTATTTCACCCGAATGTTTGTGAGCTCTAGAGATGAAATAATATCCGAAGAAACTTATCGATACCCGTTACACATGAGATGATCCCCACATCCTTTGTCAAAATAAACAACTCACCATCAATGCATTTCACTCTTCCGTGCAACGCACGGCCACCTTACTACTATAGGTTAGTACGACCAAAAGTTGAACTAACATTATATATAGTACGATAAATGCTGATGCATGACACATAAAATTATATCATTGGTTCAAATACGAATCCAATGATATAGTTTTTGTTGACATGCACTAACATTTTGTCAGTTAAATCTTCAGTAAAATTCAATGGGGGACTAATAAACCATGACCGATGTAGTACAAGTGTAGAGGGCGGTGCTGCACGGGAGTCTCACCCCGCTCGTGGCGCGGCAGTAAAGCCGTCGTATCACAAAACCCAACCAGTGCCAGTAATAAGTGCCTCGTAAAATAAATGGACAAGCAACCATCACATCCCTCCGTCTTTTTTGCATTTCATCTCTCTGCATTTACTTTCTCCCATTCATCTCGCACAATCGATCCCTAGCTACTACTCCTAGTATCCCTAGCTACTACTCCTAGGGCCAGTTCTTTTGGCGGCTTAAAAAATAAGACGTCTCTTCCCCAACTTCTCCCATAAGACTAGTCATAGTGGAGAGTAACATTAAGGCGCCTCACTCATTTATTTGGGCTTCTAAACTACTACTAGTACTCCCTTCATTTTTATATACAAGGCCACAAACTCAAATTACAGGTACTAAGATAAAAATCAATGTGTGCTTTACAAGTCAATTTATTTTCTCGTTTACCGGGTTAATTAATAGGGTGCATGCGCATTAGAAGAAATTGAGTGGCCGTGAGAGAGGAAGTAGATGAGTTTGTCATTATCATCCACTACATGCATGCTAGTAATTAAGCCATGGGTTACTAGTACGAGGAAACATCATTAATATTTGTCTCGATTACTATTGGTGGCCTTGTATAGATGCAAAACGTATTTTTTTTATAGTGGCCTTGTATACAAAAATGGAGGGAGTACCTCCGTCCTGGTTTATTCGTCACCATTGTAATTTGTGGTAAATTTTGACCAAAGATTTAACTGATAAAATGTTAGTGCATGTGACATCACAAACATTTCATTAGTTAAATTTATGATCAAAATTTGACACAGATTACAATGGGGACCAATAAACCAGGACGAAGCTAGTAGTAAAGGGATTACTTCTAATCTAGAAGCCTAAAAGAACTGGCCCCTGGTACTCCTACTAGTAGTACTAGTACTCAAGTTGGAATTCCAATTGCACGGCACAACTTGTTAGGCAAAAAATTCGATACAGGGTGTAGGAAGCGGTTTGGGAATTTGCATGCCTTTCCGACCAGTGAGATACTCCGTACAAAGTACGACAGAGAAATAACCACAGAGAAGGAAGCTAAAAGTAAACAATCAAACGAGCATTTTTGCATTTGTTTTGCATTGAATCGTTTCACAAGCTTGACTAGTGCTGTTTTTTTACTTTTACAAAAACCGCATCGTAATGTTAAAACGTGCATTTGCTCGTACATAAGTAATAGTAGTAGTACTCCCTCCGTCTAGGTATATAAAGTCTTCCCTCCTACTTGGTCACGGTGCACAACCAAAGATGACTTATTCACCTGGACGGAGGGAGTAGCACAGTCTGCAAGCATATATAGAGAGAGACGTGTAGTGCGATAGTATATAGTACTAAAGTTTGTGCTGTATGCACTGAGGGAGTCCTGGATTAGGGGGTGTCCGGATAGCCGAACTATCACCTTTGGCCGGACTCCTGGACTATGAAGATACAAGATTGAAGACTCCGTCCCGTGTCCGTATGGGACTTTCCTTGGCGTGGAAGGCAAGCTTGGCGATACGGATATGTAGATCTCCTACCATTGTAACCGACTCTGTGTAACCCTAACCTTCTTCGGTGCCTATATAAACCGGAGGGTTTTAGTCCGTAGGACGAACAACAATCATACCATAGGCTAGCTCCTAGGGTTTAGCCTCTCTGATCTCATGGTAGATCTACTCTTGTACTACCCATATCATCAATATCAATCAAGCAGGAGTAGGGTTTTACCTCCATCGAGAGGGCCCGAACCTGGGTAAAAACATCGTGTCCCTTGTCTCCTGTTACCATCCGCCTAGACGCACAGTTCGGGACCCCCTACCCGAGATCCGCCTGTTTTGACACCGACATTGGTGCTTTCATTGAGAGTTCCTCTGTGTCGTCATCTTTAGGCCCGATGGCTCCTCCTTTCATCAACAACGATGCGGTCCAAGGTGAGACCTTTCTCCCGGGACAGATCTTTGTATTCGGCGGCTTTGCACTGCGGGCCAATTCGCTTGGCCATGTGGAGCAGATTGAAAGCTACGCCCCTGGCCATTAGGTCAGATTTGGAAGTTTGAGCTATACGGCTGACATCCACGGAGACTCGATCTTCGAGGGTTCGAGCCACAGCCAAGCGCGCCGCACTGTCACGATGGGCATGATCTAACTCTGCCGCCGGACAGTGCCCTGGAGGCCGCACAAGTGTCCGCTCCGACCCTTAGCTTGGAGCCAACTGCGTCGATCGAGGACGGGTGGCTGGACACCGCCTCGGGGGCTGCTATCTCCATGGCAATTGAGCCGAACACCAATCCTGTCCTTTGCGAAGCTCGTGACTCCAAGGTGCCGGACTCCTCTCCGGACTCCGAACCTTCCGCGCCCCTGCCAATCGAACCCGATTGGGCGCCAATCATGGAGTTCATCACCGCGGACATCTTTCAGCACTCGCCCTTTGGCGACATCCTGAATTCACTAAAGTCTCTCTCTTTATCAGGAGAGCCCTGGCCGGATTATGGTCAGCAAGGTTGGGTTGCGGACGACGAAGAAATTCAAAGCCCACCCACCACCCACTGCATAGCCACTGTCGAAAGTTTAAACGACGTGCTCGATTTCGACTCCGAAGACATCGACGGTACGGACGATGATGTAGGAGATAAGCATGAACTAGCACCGATAAGGCACTGGACTGCCACCTCATCTCACGATGTATACATGGTGGACACACCTAAAGGAAGCAATGGCGAGGAACAATGAGACGCCACGAGGAATCATTCCCTCGAAAAGCAGTCAAAACGGCGACGTAAGCGCCGCTCAAAATCCCGCCTCGACAAAGACAAGAGCCATATAGACCCAACCATAGAGCAGGGCGAACCGGTGGACGACGAACATGCCATCGCGCAACCGTCTGAACAGGACAACTTGGATAAACAATCCGCCCCCGACGAAGATAACAGTCCGGACGATCTCACGCCGAACAAGTTGCTAGAGCAGAAGAATCTCCACAAAAGGCTCGTCGCCACTGCGCGTAGCCTGAAAAAGCAGAAGCGGAAGCTCAAAACAGCGGAAGATGCGCTTAGAATCAGATGGAGCAAAGTACTCAACACCGCAGACAAATACGGCGATAGGCTCTGAACAGAGAGCTACCCGAAGCGAAAACTATTGCCCATATTTGATGAGGAGGCCGTAGAGCCCCCGCAATCAAAGAACAGGGAGACCACCCAGTCGGATAGACGACCCCATGGCAAACATAGAGCGGCAAACGACACCGCACACAAGCCGACACACGATCCGCACACGGATTCGCATCAAAAATATGGCCCAGTTAGATTTATCTACGGGCCCAGAAAGCAAGCTCTAGTAAGCAATGCAACACATCAAGTACCCGAATATTGTGGTACACCTAAATATAGGGGTGCCGCACACCCCCTATGTTTCACCGATGAGGTCCTGGATTATAAATTTCCAGCGGGATTCAAGCCCGTAAACATAGAGGCATACGACGGAACAACAGACCCTGGAATCTGGATTGAGGATTACATCCTCCACATACACATGGCTAGAGGAGATGACCCCCATGCCATAAAATACTTACCCCTCAAGCTCAAAGGGCCAGCCCGGCATTGGCTCAAAAGCCTCCCCGAAAACACCATTGGAAGTTGGGAAGAGCTCGAGGACGCTTTTCGGCCAAATTTTCAAGGGACCTATGTCCGACCTCCGGATGCAGACGATTTAAGTCACATAACTCAACAACCCGGAGAGTCAGCCCGAAAATTCTGGAACAGATTCCTTACTAAAAAGAACCAAATAGTCGACTGTCCGGATGCCGAAGCCTTAGCAGCTTTCAAACACAACGTCCGAGACGAATGGCTCGCTAGACACCTCGGCCAAGAAAAGCCAAGAACAATGGCCACATTAACAAGCCTCATGACCCGCTTTTGTGCGGGAGAGGATAGCTGGCTGGCAAGATGCAGTACCAGCGACCCAAGTACATCTGAAGTCAAGGATGGAAACGGGAAACCGCGATGCAGCAAGGACCAGCGCCGGACCAAGGGAAACAGCCCGAAGAGCACGACAGTCAACGCCGGATTCAAAAGATCTCGGCAGAATCATAAAAAAACTGCCCCTTAAGGATAATAGGGACGAGCTATCTAACTTAAACAAAATCTTGGACAAGATATGCCAAATCCACAGTACTCCCGAGAAGCCTGCAAACCATACCCATAGAGATTGTTGGGTCTTCAAGCAGTCCGGCAAACTCAACGCCGAACACAAGGGGCTCGACACACCAAGCGAGGACGATGACGAACCCCACAAGCAGAGCACTGGAAAACAAAACAATTTCCCACAAGAAGTCAAAACAGTTGTCGGTGTCAAAACCAGCGGATCTCGGGTAGGGGTTCCCGAACTGTGCATCTAGGCGGATGGTAATAGGAGACAGGGGACACAATGTTTTTACCCAGGTTCGGGCCCTCTTGATGGAGGTAAAACCCTACTCCTGCTTGATTAATATTGATGATATGGGTAGTACAAGAGTAGATCTACCACGAGATCAAAGAGGCTAAACCCTAGAAGCTAGCCTATGGTATGATTGTTGTTCGTCCTACGGACTAAAACCCTCCGGTTTATATAGACACCGGAGAGGGTTAGGGTTACCTCGGAGTCACGGGCTTTGCAAAGGACATGGATGGTGTTTGGCTCAATCGCCATAGAGATCGTAGCCCCCGAGGCGGTGTCCATCCACTCGTCCTCGATCGGCGAAGTCGGCTCCGAACTAAGGGTCGGAGCGGACGCTGGTGCGGCCTCCAGGGCACTGTTCGGCGGCAGAGCTAGATCATACCCATCGAGACAGTGCGGCGCGCTTGGCAGTGGCTCGAATCCGTCGAAGATCAAGTCTCCGCGGATGTCAGCCGTGTAGTTCAAACTCCCAAATCTGACCTGATGGCCAGGGGCGTAGCTATCACGCCCAATATGCGACCCTATCCAAAAGGAACTCGAAGGTCCCACCAAGGATAGACCCGCATATTGAAACGCTTTTGCAAGGTGGATATCATTACATCAACATTACATAATAGGTGGGGATACATACATAAGGCATACAATGCCACATGAATACAACATCACAATACACAAGAGCCACATCCGACTACGGATGAAACACAAACAGAAACTCAACGACATCCACCCTGCTAGCCCAGGCTGCCGACCTGGGACCTATCCCCTGATCGAAGAAGAAGCAGAAGAAGAACTTCAAGACAAGCAAACATCGCTCTCGCGTCATGATCATCGCAAAACCTGTACCTGCAACTGTTGTTGTAGTAATCTGTGAGCCACGAGGACTCAGCAATCCCATTACCATGGGTATCACGACTAGCAAAGCTTAAAGGGAAAGGAAGGGGTAAAGTGGCGAGGCTGCAGCAGCGACTAAGCATATATGGTGGCTAACATACGCAAATAAGAGCGAGAAGAGAGCAAGCAGAACGGTCGTCAACTAGTAATGATCAAGAAGTGATCCTGAACTCCTACTTACGTCAAACATAACCCAGAAACCGTGTTCACTTCCCGGACTCCACCGAAAAGAGACCATCACGGCTACACACACGGTTGATGCGTTTTAATTCGGGTCTGGTGTCAAGTTATCTACAACCGGACATTAACAAATTCCCATCTTCCTATAACCACAGGCACGGCTTTCGAAAGATTATACCCTGCAGGGGTGTCCCAACTTAGCCCATGATAAGCTCTCGCGATCAACGAAGGATATTCCTTCTCCCAGGAAGACCCGATCAGACTCGAAATCCCGGTTTACAAGACATTTTGACAATGGTAAAACAAGACCAGCAAGACCGCTCGTTGTGCCGACAAATCCCGATAGGAGCTGCACATATCTCGTTCTCAGGGCACACCGGATGAGCAAGACGACGGGTTGGCATAGACCCTGGTTGCCCAGGGGGTGCCGGACATCGCTCGGTTTGGACCAACACTTAGACAAGCATTGGCCCGGGGGGGCTAATAATAAAGATGACCCTCGGGTTAATTACTCCCAAGGGAAATGTAGGTGATGGTGAGGCAAATGGTAAAACCAATGTTGGGCCTTGCTGGAGGAGTTTTATTCAAAGCGAACTGTCAAGGGGGTCCCATAAATCACCCGACCGCGTAAGGAACACAAAATCCGGGAACATAACACCGGTATGACGGAAACTAGGGCAACAAGAGTGGAACAAAACACCAGGCATAAGGCCAAGCCTTCCACCCTTTACCAAGTATATAGATGCATTAATAATAATATAAGAGATATTGTGATATCCCAACCAAAATCCTGTCCACCATGGAGCAATCTTCAACTTCACCTGCAACTAGCAACGCTATAAGAGGGGCTGAGCAAAAGCGGTAACATAGCCAAGCAATGGTTTGCTAGGAAGAGTGTCAAAGGTTAGAGGTTCATGGCAATTTGGGATGGCTTGATAAACATGTGATAGGTAGCACAACATAGCGATAGAACGAAGCAACTAGCATAGCAATGATAGTAGTGAGATCCAGGGTAGCGGTCATCTTGCCTGAAATCCCACAAGGAAGAAGAACGAGTCCATGAAGAAGACGAACGGATGAAGCCACGAAGATGAACCAAGCGTAGACGAACGAATCCTCACGATCGCAACGAAACGGGAACTATCGAGAAGAAGCACACAACATAGTAAACACACCACACATGAACAAGGCATGATGCACAACAAGCATGATGCATGACAAAGCTATATGAAGCTACTCATGGCAAAAGATGATGCAAACAAGAGCAACACATCAAGGCAAGTTTAAATGAGGCCGGGAACAACATATAACAATTCCGTAAGTCCTCATATGCAAATTTCGAAATTGGTCCAGATCTGAATAAACATTATGTTCAAGTTATTAAACAGCAAGTTAAAATGCACAAAAATGATCTACACGAGATTCTAGTCAAGTTACATATAAAGTTCATTTAGTTCGGAGCTACGACCTAGAAGATATGAGCAAAACAAGACAAACATGGCATTGATGCAAAATGCATACAAACATCAAGCAAACACCTCAAAACATGGATGCAACATGATAATATGAAACTACATGCAAAATCAAGCAATTTTCAGATAGAGCACACTCAAAACGGAGCAACGGTTCAACACATGCACTCTAAACAAGTTTAAAGGACAAGCTGTCCAAAACAGCAACTAGGCATATTGCAAGCACCAAAACAACATGCTACAACACCCCAACATGAGAACAAAAGGCATGGACATGATGTACAGGTAAAGCATAACAAAACATGAACACTGAGCTATCTCCAGAAATCACTAGAACATGCTCAAACACACATGGCAAGATTGCAAATAATAACAGTTCAGACTTTGCACAAAATAACATCAGGTTGCAATGTTTAGACCTATCAAACAACATGTTACAAGAACTTATAATAGCAAAACAAGACATGTCATGGTTCTACTCAAAGCATAGATCAAAAGTCCCTTACTGACCATGAGCCAAAAAAGATCAGAAAATATGATGGCACCCACGTAAACATGGCAAGTTATATTACATATTCATACATGGCAGGAACAGAATTATGAAGGCATGTAGATGAGCTTGTACCACTCACCACAGAGCAATACATGGCATGGCAAGGCTACCAACAGTAAGAAGACAACCTTGGCAAAATTGAATAACATGGCAAGGCTACCAACAATCCAAGGAAAGAACAAGTTCATAGCATGCAAGGATCAACTACAACAACCTTGGCAAAATTGAATAACATGTAAACAATCTGCCAGGAAACATTTTGGAGCAAAAGTAGAGCACGAAAATGACATGCTAGACTACTCCATAATTGCAAGCAGGGGCATGACTGGATAGACAATAACCATATATTCAAAACATCCTTACTGAAGTATCTCAAAATATGCATGGATCTCTCTGTAGCATCAAGTTTACATGACATCAAAATAACAGCAGAACAGGGACTAAAATCAGCAACATCACGATGCCTAGTTTGCATGCTTGTGCTAGTCACCACATTGATCACAAAAATACATGGTAAGCACATCTGTAAATAAGACATGGCATAGTTCAAAACACATGTAGACATCAACCTCATAGGATGCACACATCAATCATGGCAAAAATGACAAATGAGCATGTTCTGTTAACAGACAGAAGACAACATCATGAAGCACTCTTGCAACGATGATTCAGGCATCAAGATGAACTCAAATGAACATGATGCAATGGAATGAAATGATGTACTCGTTGAGACGAATAATTTGACATATTACACGCATGAAATGGAGCTACGGATGCAGAGATACAATGCGATGAACATGGCATGATAATGTACAAATTTCGGGGACTTAGTCATTTTTAGGGAAAAAATAACAGAGTGAGCGCTAGATATTAAAATGTGGCCGAGGCGGGTTTTAGGCGGGGCTCACCATGGGCCGAGCCCAGGTTAGGAAGAGGAGGCAGGCCGGCTTGGGGGA
>NC_041383.1:508575064-508581936 GCF_002162155.2 Triticum dicoccoides
GCGGAGTTGGCATCGGCAGCGACGTGCTCCGGCGGCCGGACGAGGGGGTGCGGAGGAGCTGGGCGGCGTGGCTCCGACGGGGTTGCGGGCGAGCGCTGCTCGGGGCAGGGGCGCGGGCGCCCCGGGCTGCATCAGCGGCGGATCGGGCCCGGGCGGCCCACGGCGGGCTGGATCTGGGCCCCGGAGGGCCCGGTGGCGGGGAGGCGGCTGAGGAGGGCAGGTGGCGCATGGGGGTTGGCTGGCGCGGGCGCTAGGGCGACGTGGCGGCGCCTCATTGGCCGTGGCGATGTGGCGGCGGCGGCGCCAAGTGGCGAGCAGGGGCGGCGGTGCCATATCCGAGGTGGGAGGCGGCTAGGAGTAGGTGGAGGGCTAGGGATGCCCAAAATGGCAAGGGGAGGGGGTTTATATCGCAGTTTTGCTAGGGTTAGGGGGTTTTAGGAGCGTTTCGGGCCCTCGGATCTCGATCTGGCGGTCCGGAGCGGAGGGGGTTTTAGGTGGGATGCAAGTGGGCTGTGACGAGAGGGTCTGGACTGAGGGGAGAGAAGAGAGGTGCCGCCCGGCGGCAGTTTCGGAAGCTGAAACGTCCGACGAAGGTACCGACAACGGTACCGCTATACATTTAACGGTTAGGCTATCAGATGGACTCCGAATGCGATGAAACTTGACAGGCGCTCTGTCTACACTATAATAAGACTGCACGCCTAGTTGCATCCCATTCCGAGAACATTTTTATGCCACTAAAAAAATAATATTTCGGAGCTACCGCGGGCGCGTGCGAGTGTGGTCTGGACTCCGAACGGACAACGGATAGAACCGGGAGGACCGAACGGATGCAAGTTCTCAAAATCATGCAGATGAAATGCAGATGATGACATGGCAAAATGCAACACGCAAGCAAATGACATGGCAACGGCGGCGAATAACTACAGACACCTGGCGCATCGAATCCGGGGCGTTACAACACTCCTCCACTAACAAGAGATCTCGTCCCGAGATCTTAGGACTGAGACGGAAGGGAAAAGGAAGAGGTGAAACAAGAACTCAAGAGAAGAAGCAAAGAATCGAGAGCACTTGAGAAGAAGAGAGGAACGACGAGAATGACGAGAATCGAAAGCTCACGGAATCAGATAGACTATGAAACCACTCCGGTTAGAATGAGATGAGAAACGAATAAGACTGAAAGGATTTAGGCAGCACTCCGGCTAAAACATGAAGGAATAGAACACGAGCTTCACAAGATGGGATGGCACTTGACGAAGACATGACACAAAATCTCTGGAAAGAATAAGCTTGTTGTGGACTTATCAAAAACAACTCAAAACTTGAGGTGAAAATATGCCACAACCAAATGCTTGAATATCTTAGAAGAAAGAAGAAATGCAAAACTCCACTTCAAAGGAATATGGAGAATTAATTGCACTTCGAGACGCTAGAAGAACAGATATTTGAACTCCACCAACAAGAATCTTGATGAACACTTGAAGAATGAATTAAATCATGAAGAACCACCATGTAGAACTCCGGTAACAAAAGGATGACGAGAAAGAATGAAGGATGAAAGAATAAGATGAGCCTTGCGATGATTCAGAAGGAGGTTCCGATGAGATGACCGAGGAAATTTTGAACTCCGGAAAAGAAAAGATGAAAACACTTGGAACTAGAATTTATTCATCTAGAACAAACTCCGAAGGAAAAGGAATTACTCACTCTGATGAAATAAAAATAAGATTTATTGTATGCTTATCCTTCATCAAATTAAATTGATGACAAGCAATGGATTTTGCATACTACTTATTCTTCTTGAAAAGGATTGAGAAGTGACATATCGCAAACTTGAGAAGGTCTTCATGAACCACCGGTAGGATTTGGAAAGAGCGAATGAATTAAAAGGTAAACAAGGAAAAGGAGTCTGAAGGAACCACCGTAAGAATTCGAAAATGACTGATGAAAGAGGATGAATCAACGGGAAGACTTAGAAGAACAATTATGCTCGAGGGGATTTAGATGCAAAAGAACAAAGAGATAACAAGCTGATTAAAGAACACTTGAATGAAGCACCGGGATAAATAGAGAACGATAACTAGAATGACGGCCTCCAGTGAAAAGAAACGGGAAAACAGCTTCTGACATACTCCGGATGGTTAAGAAAAGAATATCTGACGAATGGAAAAAATCGAGGAAAATATGAAGCTAGAGCCACGAATCTTCGAGAGAACGGGCAAGATTTAAAGGAAAACTCTTCTGCGATCTTCATATGACGACGAGAAACACCACCAAAATTGCTGAGATACTCCGGGAGAATGAAAAGCGAAGAGGTGGAGCCAACAATGAAAAGAGTTTGAAAACGATCTTGGAAAGGCATCTGACTGATGAAATCCATTCTTACGTCAGACTTCGAAACAGATTTGAGAATAACTCTGGAAGAATTAGAAGAGTCAGGTAAGATCCTGGAAAAAGACCTGTGGTTAGGGCCCACTGAAGAGAAAACACCGTTTGCAAGGATGATGAACAGATAGATGAAGCACCGGAACAGTTAAAATATTTGAATGAGGTGACAACCTTGAATTAATTGGAACACAGACGAATCTCCTGAGATGTCTTGAACTCTCCGGGAGGATAAACTGGCGAGAGACGAACGAGCAAGGAGAACACTTGATCCTAGAAAAGAATGTGATCAACAACGAATACTTGAATTGAGTCCACCGGAAAAGAAAAGAGATGAAGTATGTCAAACAAAAGAGAATTCACCGGTTGAAACAATTGATTGAAGACTGAAGAGACTCCACACGAATGAGATAGATGGTCGAGAGAGAGTCAGACTCCAGGAAGAAAAAAAGGTGGGAGGGCGGGAAAACAAAGGCAACTTGGAAGGGGAAATCGACGAATATCTTGAAGAGAAAACACCGGTTGAAAGAATGCAAAGGCTTCACACGAGTAGGATGGATACTCGATAACGGACTCCGGCTCTGAGAAGGAAAAGGGGTGGGCGGATGGGAAAAGAAAACAACTGAGGATAGAGAAATAACTTCATTGAGAGCGGACTGTGGATTGAACTTGGCAAAGACGGAGAGGCTCGAGTCAACTTGACGAGAACTGCACTGGATGCAAAGAGCTGAGAAACAACGATCGGAAAACCAACTGCGTGATCCTAAAGAAAAATTTGAAGGGGAAGAGGAGTAAGTCAAAACACCAACGTCAAGATTCCTGACTAGAGCGATGAAGGGGCTGAGGAGTAAAAAGAATTCCTACTCTCCGATATAACTAGACTCCAAAAACAGTTTTTCTTCTAGACTCAACAACGGCCAAACTACACGATCAATCAAGGGGGCTCCTAAGGTCGGCTGAGGCTCTGATACCAACTTATCACGCCCAATATGCGACCCTATCCAAAAGGAACTCGAAGGTCCCACCAAGGATAGACCCGCATATTGAAACGCTTTTGCAAGGTGGATATCATTACATCAACATTACATAATAGGTGGGGATACATACATAAGGCATACAAAGCCACATGAATACAACATCACAATACACAAGAGCCACATCCGACTACGGATGAAACACAAACAGAAACTCAACGACATCCACCCTGCTAGCCCAGGCTGCCGACCTGGAACCTATCCCCTGATCAAAGAAGAAGCAGAAGAAGAACTTGAAGACAAGCAAACATCGCTCTCGCGTCATGATCATCGCAAAACCTGTACCTGCAACTGTTGTTGTTGTAATCTGTGAGCCACGAGGACTCAGCAATCCCATTACCATGGGTACCAAGACTAGCAAAGCTTAAAGGGAAAGGAAGGGGTAAAGTGGCGAGGCTGCAGCAGCGACTAAGCATATATGGTGGCTAACATACGCAAATAAGAGCGAGAAGAGAGCAAGCAGAACGGTCGTCAACTAGTAATGATCAAGAAGTGATCCTGAACTCCTACTTACGTCAAACATAACCCAGAAACCGTGTTCACTTCCCGGACTCTGCCAAAAAGAGACCATCATGGCTACACACACGGTTGATGCGTTTTAATTCGGGTCTGGTGTCAATTTATCTACAACCGGACATTAACAAATTCCCATCTGCCTATAACCGCAGGCACGACTTTCGAAAGATTATACCCTGCAGGGGTGTCCCAACTTAGCCCATGATAAGCTCTCGCGATCAACGAAGGATATTCCTTCTCCCAGGAAGACCCGATCAGACTCGGAATCCCGGTTTACAAGACATTTCGACAATGGTAAAACAAGACTAGCAAGACCGCCCGTTGTGCCGACAAATCCCGATAGGAGCTGCACATATCTCGTTCTCAGGGCACACCGGATGAGCAAGACGACGGGTTGGCATAGACCCTGGTTGCCCAGGGGGCGCCGGACATCGCTCGGTTTGGACCAACACTTAGACAAGCATTGGCCCGGGGGGTCTAATAATAAAGATGACCCTCGGGTAAATTACTCCCAAGGGAAATGTAGGTGATGGTGAGGCAAATGGTAAAACCAATGTTGGGCCTTGCTGGAGGAGTTTTATTCAAAGCGAACTGTCAAGGGGGTCCCATAAATCACCCGACCGCGTAAGGAACGCAAAATCCGGGAACATAACACCGGTATGACGGAAACAAGGGCGGCAAGAGTGGAACAAAACACCAGGCATAAGGACGAGCCTTCCACCCTTTACCAAGTATATAGATGCATTAATAATAATATAAGAGATATTGTGATATCCCAACCAAAATCCTGTCCACCATGGAGCAATCTTCAACTTCACCTGCAACTAGCAACGCTATAAGAGGGGCTGAGCAAAAGCGGTAACATAGCCAAGCAATGGTTTGCTAGGAAGAGTGTCAAAGGTTAGAGGTTCATGGCAATTTGGGATGGCTTGATAAACAGGTGATAGGTAGCGCAGCATAGCGATAGAACGAAGCAACTAGCATAGCAATGATAGTAGTGAGATCCAGGGTAGCGGTCATCTTGCCTGAAATCCCGCAAGGAAGAAGAACGAGTCCATGAAGAAGACGAATGGATGAAGCCACAAAGACGAACCAAGCGTAGACGAACGAATCCTCACGATCGCAACGAAACGGGAACTATCGAGAAGAAGCACACAACATAGTAAACACACCACACATGAACAAGGCATGATGCACAACAAGCATGATGCATGACAAAGCTATATGAAGCTACTCATGGCAAAAGATGATGCAAACAAGAGCAACACATCAAGGCAAGTTTAAATGAGGCCGGGAACAACATATAACAATTCCGGTAAGTCCTCATATGCAAATTTCAAAATTGGTCCAGATCTGAATAAACATTATGTTCAAGTTATTAAACAGCAAGTTAAAATGCACAAAGATGATCTACATGAGATTCCAGTCAAGTTACATATAAAGTTCATTTAGTTCGGAGCTACGACCTAGAAGATATTAGCAAAACAAGACAAACATGGCATTGATGCAAAATGCATACAAACATCAAGAAAACATCTCAAAACATGGATGCAACATGATAATATTAAAGTACATGCAAAATCAAGCAAGTTTCATATAGAGCACACTCAAAACGGAGCAATGGTTCAACACATGCACTCTAAACAAGTTTAAAGGACAAGCTATCCAAAACGGCAACTAGGCATATTGCAAGCACCAAAACAACGTGCTACAGCACCCCAACATGAGAACAAAAGGCATGGACATGATGTACAGGTAAAGCATAACAAAACATGAACACTGAGCTATCTCCAGAAATCACTAGAACATGCTCAAACACACATGGCAAGATTGCAAATAATAACAGTTCAGACTTTGAAGAAATAACATCAGGTTGCAATGTTTAGAGCTATCAAACAACATGTTACAGGAACTTATAATAGAAAAACAAGACATGGAATGGTTCTACTCAAAGCATAGATCAAAAGTCCCTTACTGACCATGAGCTAAAAAGGACCAGAAAATATGATGGCACCCACGTAAACATGGCAAGTTATATTACAGATTCATACATGGCAGGAACAGAAATATGAAGGCATGTAGATGAGCTTGTACCACTCACCACAGAGCAATACATGGCATGGCAAGGCTACCAACAGTAAGAAGACATATTTATGAAACAATCCAAGGAAAGAACAAGTTCATAGCATGCAAGGATCAACTACAACAACCTTGGCAAAATTGAATAACATGTAAACAATCTGCTAGGAAACATTTTGGAGCAAAAGTAGAGCACGAAAATGACATGCTAGACTACTCCATAATTGCAAGCAGGGGCATGAATGGATAGGCAATAACCATATGTTCAAAACATCCTTAGTGAAGTATCTCAAAATATGCATGGATCTCTCTGTAGCATCAAGTTTACATGGCATCAAAATAACAGCAGAACAGGGACTAAAATCAGCAACATCACGATGCCTAGTTTGCATGCTTGTGCTAGTCACCACATTTATCACAAAAATACATGGTAAGCACATCTGTAAATAAGACATGGCATAGTTCAAAACACATGTAGACATCAACCTCATAGGATGCACACATCAATCATGGCAAAAATGACAAATGAGCATGTTCTGTTAACAGACAGCAGACAACATCATGAAGCACTCTTGCAACGATGATTCATGCATCAAGATGAACTCAAATGAACATGATGCAATGGAATGAAATGATGTACTCGTTGAGACGAACAATTTGACATATTACACGCACGAAACGGAGCTACGGATGCAGAGATACAATTCGATGAACATGGCATGATAATGTGCAAATTTTGGGGACTTAGTCATTTTTAGGGAAAAAACAGAGTGAGCGCTACATATTAAAATGTGGCCGAGGCGGGTTTTAGGCGGGGCTCACCATGGGCCGAGCCCAGGCCGGAAAGAGGAGGCAGGC
>NC_041383.1:508582510-508607579 GCF_002162155.2 Triticum dicoccoides
CTCGGGGCAGGGGCGCGGGTGCCCCGGGCTGCATCGGCGGCGGATCGGGCCCGGGCGGCCCACGGCAGGCTGGATCTGGGCCCCGGAGGGCCCGGTGGCGGGGATGCGGTTGAGGAGGGCAGGTGGCGCATGGGGGTTGGCTGGCGAGGGCGCTAGGGCGACGTGGCGGCGCCTCATTGGCCGGGGCGATGTGGCGGCGGCGGCGCCAAGTGGCGAGCAGGGGCGGCGGCGCCAGATCCGAGGTGGGAGGGAGCTAGGAGTAGGTGGAGGGCTAGGGATGCCCAAAATGGCAAGGGGAGGGGGTTTATATAGCAGTTTTGCTAGGGTTAGGGGGTTTTAGGAGCGTTTCGGGCCCTCGGATCTCGATCTGGCGGTCCGGAGCGGAGGGGGTTTTAGGTGGGATGCAGGTGGGCTATGACGAGAGGGTCTGGACTGAGGGGAGAGAAGAGAGGTGCCGCCCGACAGCAGTTTCGGAAGCCGAAACGTCCGACGAAGGTACCGACAACGGTACCGCTATACATTTAACGGTTGGGCTATCAGATGGACTCCGAATGCGATGAAACTTGACAGGCGCTCTGTCTACACTATAATAAGACCGCACGCCAAGTTGCATCCCATTCTGAGAACATTTT
Source organism: Triticum dicoccoides (assembly GCF_002162155.2). Lineage (NCBI taxonomy): Eukaryota > Viridiplantae > Streptophyta > Magnoliopsida > Poales > Poaceae > Triticum > Triticum dicoccoides. Next base: position 508,583,143 of record NC_041383.1, read on the forward strand.
TATGCCACTAATAAAATAATATTTCGGAGCTGCCGCGGGCGCGTGCGAGTGTGGTCTGGACTCCGAACGGACAACAGATAGAACCGGGAGGACCCGAACGGATGCAAGTTTTCAAAATCATGCAGATGAAATGCAGATGATAACATGGAAAAATGCAACACGCAAGCAAATGACATGGCAACGACGGCAAATAACTGGCAGACACCTGGCGCATCGAATCCGGGGCGTTACAGTAGCTTTCGATCTGCTCCAGATGGCCAAGTGAATCGGCCCGCAGTTCAAAGCCGCCGAATACGAAGATCTGTCCGGGGAGAAAAGTCTCACCCTGGACCGCGTCGTTGTTGATGATCGAAGGAGCCATCGGGCCTAAAGGTGACGACATAGAGGAACTCTCAATGAAAGCACCAATGTCAGTGTCAAAACCGGCGGATCTCGGGTAGGGGTTCTCAAACTGTGCGTCTAGGCGGATGGTAACAGGAGACAAGGGACACGATGTTTTTACCCAGGTTCGGGCCCTCTTGATGGAGGTAAAACCCTACTCCTGCTTGATTAATATTGATGATATGGGTAGTACAAGAGTAGATCTACCACGAGATCAAAGAGGCTAAACCCTAGAAGCTAGCCTATGGTATGATTGTTGTTCGTCCTACGGACTAAAAACCTCCGGTTTATATAGACACCGGAGAGGGTTAGTGTCGGTGTCAAAACCGGCGGATCTCGGGTAGGGAGTCCCGAACTGTGCATCTAGGCGGATGGTAACAGGAGACAAGGGACACGATGTTTTACCCAGGTTCGGGCCCTCTTGATGGAGGTAAAACCCTACGTCCTACTTGATTAATATTGATGATGTGTGTTACAAGAGTGGATCTACCACGAGATCAAGGAGGCTAAACCATAGAAGCTAGCCTATGGTATGATTGTTGTTCGTCCTATGGACTAAAGCCATCCGGTTTATATAAACACTAGAGAGGGCTAGGGTTACACAGAGTCGGTTACAATGGTAGGAAATCTACATATCCGTATTGCCAAGCTTGCCTTCCACGCCAAGGAAAGTCCCATCCGGACACGGGACGAAGTCTTCAATCTTGTATCTTCATAGTCTTGGAGTCCGGCCGATGATGATAGTTCGGCTATCCGGACACCCCCTAGTCTGGAACACCCTCAGTAGCCCCTGAACCAGGCTTCAATGACGACGAGTCCGGCGCGCATGTTGTCTTCGGCATTGCAAGGCGGGTTCTTCCTCCGAATAATTTATAGAAGATTGTGAACACCAGGATAGTGTCCGGCTCTGCAAAATAAATTCCACATACCATCGTAGAGAGAATAATATTACACAAGTTCAATCTGCTGACGTATTTTGTGGCGTGACGTCACACCATTACCAAGCCTTTACTCGAATTGTTTTTATTGCTCCACCTCCGCGCATTTAGCGAGGCGGTTTCCTTGGCACGTCTTGTCGAAGCAGAGATCGTGTTCCCCTTATTCCGGGATTCCCATCAATACGGACATGGCTAACCCAACCGCGCCATTGATTGTGACGCTTGGGAGATAAGCGAGTTTTACCAGGCCGGTGGGGACACATGTTTTTTTCCGCCCATATAAGGGGATAAAGATCCAACCCTTTTACCTGTGCCTTCTTCCTCCTTGGCTTATCCATCTCAGCGAACTCGAGCTCCAGTGCCCAAGTCTGCACTTCTCACCTCAACCTTCTCCAACTATGTCCGGAGCGGGAGGCAAGTGGATGGCCTCCTCTGTCACGGAGGGGCAGATCCAGAAGCTGCACGACGCCAGATATTTGTCCAGCGACATCGCGCACCGGCTCCCCGATGAGGGAGAGCTCATCCCCACCCCCAGGCCCCATGAGAGGGTAGTATTTCTTCCCCATTTCCTCCGTGGACCGGGCTTCCCACTTCATCCCTTTGTCCGGGGGCTCATGTTCTATTACGGCCTAGATTTCCATGATCTGGCCCCGAATTTCATCCTCAACATCTCGGCATTTATCGTCGTGTGCGAGGCCTTCCTCTGCATCCAGCCCCACTTCGGCTTGTGGCTCAAGACCTTCAGTGTCAAGCCGAAGGTTGTGAAGGGCAGCCAAGCGGAGTGCGGAGGCGCCATGGTGGGTAAGATGTCCCACGTTACGTGGCTGGAGGGCACTTTCGTGGAAATCATTAAGGGGTGGCAATCGGGGTGGTTCTACATCACCGAGCCGTGTGACCCTGATTGGGCAGCGGCCCCCGAATTCAGATCCGGCATCCCTACACGGCTCACCTCCTGGAAAGAGAGTGGCCGGATCTGGGGGGATTCGGAGGAGCTGACCGGACTCCAAGCCTGTATCCAGAAGCTGGTGGACAAGAAGCTCAAGCTTGTCAACGTAGTCCAGGTCTTGCGCATCCGCCGGATTCTCCCGTGCCAACGACGGGGCTTCAACATGTGGGAGTTCGATCCGGCGCAGCACCAGACTCTAAGCGGGCTCTTCGACACTACGTACGAAGATGTCTGGAAGGTGCTGTTCAAGGGCGCCGAGGCTCCCGCATCCGCTACCGAAGATCGCGGATTCCGCTCGCAGCGTCTAGCTGACGAGGTAAGTGATTTTTCCACTTGTTTCCCATAGTTTGACTCTATGCGGGATCTAAACTCCCTTTACCTTTGACAGGACTGGCTGGCGAAGGCCAAACGGCTATCTGTCCGGCCCCATTGCCAGAGGACCCAGCGGACGCCCGCCTAACGGGGCTGCTGGCTCCGGCACCCCACGTGGTGTCGGAGAAGAAGGCCAAGAAGAATGCCACGGGGACTCAGAAGAGTTCTCGTTTTCAGGTGCTATCGGATGATGAATCCGAGGCCGACTCCTCCCACCAAAGCGAGGAGGAGAAGAAGAAAGCCTCTCCCCCAGCGGGGGGAGGGAAGAAAAGGAAGGCCTCCCCAACAAGGGAGGCCGAAGGGTCCAAGAAGGGAATAACCCTTCCCCCGGACTGCTCCGCCAACGCCAGTGACGACGACGAGGACTGGCCTCCAAGGGCCAAGCCCTTGGCGAGATCGTAAGTATCCGGACTCCCGAATAACTTCAAGGTTTTTACTTTTCGTCACATAATGTCTTTCTAATGCCGCATACAACCTTGCAGTCCGCCTAAGGATGATCTTCCCGCTTCGTCGAGCGGGTCCTTAGGTGCGTCGGATATGGATTCCCTTCCGACTGCATCCACCCCCCGTGCCGCGGACGATGCCGAGGTGGGATCCCAGGAAGGGACCCACTAGGAGGAGGAGGCCCCGGAGGTGTCACAGGACAACCTCCCGGACTTTGCACCGGACTCGGCCCCGGAACCCACAGTGGCTCCGGAGTCCGGCGGGCGATCCCTTCGCAAGAAGGGCAAGACCGTGACGCCGGCTGCCTCCGTCCAACTGGAGGTGCCGGATAATTTGCTGGAGGCGCTCAACGGCGCCTCCATCAAAGAGGAACACCGTACTATTATGAGTGCGGTGATTCAGAAGGTGCAGCTCGCCAAGAGCGGGTTGACCGAAGCCTGCAGCAGCCTTCTAATAGGCTTTGAGGTTAGAGTTTCAATATGTATAAAATGGTACTGCATAGACAGTAGCCCCTGATGCTCGGTTCGGTGTTCGAGAATAAAAGCCGGACTGAGGATCTAAAAAGATATACGCAGGAGTCATAAAAAATATGTCAATATGGGATTGCAGGCTGCACTGCTGACCTCTACCGCACTGACTGCGGAGGTCAATACTTTGAAGGAAAACCTCGAACGGTCCGAGAACGAGCTCGGCCGTGCCAAGAAGCAGCTCGAGGACAAGGAAGGTGAGTAACACCTTATTAAAATTGTACCTTACAGAAAAGGATTTTGGTTGCAAAAAGAATGACAAGGATAATGTGGGTATTGCAGGGGCCACTAACGAGGTGGTGACCCTGAAAGAGGCGGTGGCCACGGCCGAACGCGATGCGGCCGCGGAGCGCACCGAGCGAGAGAAGCAGGAGGTGCGGGTGGCAGAGGTACAGCAAGAGCTCCAGGATCTCGTGAAAAAACATGAGAGCCTGGAGCGTGACTCGAAGACTCAAGAGTCTGAGCTTGCAACGGCTCTTGAGAGTGCCAAAGCCGCTAAGGCCGAAGCCTACAAGGCCCTCCAGGAGATTGAGGCGGTGAAGAAAATAGCAGCGGGTAAGGCATTTTTCATGCAAAGTAAGCATGTGAGTGTTAATTACCTGTTGCTTACCCGAATTCGGAGCTCTCCAGGAGCGTTCGCAGATCTTCCTCGCAGCGTGTCCGATGCTGCCGCATTCTACCGGGCCGAGGAGGGGAGCTCAACGGAGAAGGTCTTCTGGTCTCAGTATGCTGAGGCCGGACATCCGGTGCCCCTTAGCGACCAGCTGAAGCAGCTGGTCGAGCTCCACAAGGCGGCCGAACAGGCCATGAAGGGCCTCATAGTTCGGCTGTGGCCTAAGGAGGCCATGCTTGGGAGCTACTTTGGCCTGGTGCGGCGGCTGGTGGATGCGTGCCCGTGGGTTGAAGTCATCAAGCACCTCGCCTGTATTGAGGGTGCCCGTCGGGCCCTTGCCCGCGCAAAGGTGCACTGGGGCAAGATGGATGCCCAGAAGCTTGTGACGGACCCGCCACCAGAGGGCAAGGAGCATCGCACGCCCGAGATGTATTACAAGAGTGTGCTGAAGGGCACCCGCACTATTGCGGGGAGTGCTCCAAAGATGTAATTTTTGAGTAGACTCGCATTTTGTTATCCTGTGTGCTGAAAACTTAGTTCATATGCGCTAAGCAACGCTTGTTAATTTAAAATATTACCTTCTGTGCGGCTGTTTATCAAATCTGAGAGATGGCAAGTCGTCGGCTTCAGCCCCCATGCCACGAGTGCTGGGGTGTTCGGGATAAACTTGAGCACTCTTGTTCCCATTTTTGGGTCCATCTAGGGAGGTGCTCAACACAACGAACAAGGCAACCAGACTTATAATGCTTGAACACTCTCACTTAGCCATAGAATTCTATAATTTTAAATCTTGGCGAAGCCCCTAGTCTTTGGAAGGCCGAATTTGGGGTGCTATCCACGCCTGGGCCGGACAAGATCCGGCTCCTCGCTCTAAGCGGCATAAGTCTTTAAGGACTCGCAAAAACCTCTCGAACAGCGACTAACTCTCGCCTCATTATGACGGTCAGTTTTAGCTTTCTCCACTGAGGCGTCAACCCAGCTCAACTGGGGCGCAATCGCAGTGGTTCTCCCAGTGCTACCTTAGCCGATACAACGGAACGTAAGGTACCAAAACATGGGAGCAGGGCAAACCCAACTATTGACCCAAGACATGATTCAAAGCTGATGCATATAATGCTATAAGTTTGGGGTGCCGCACTTGTGAAAGTGTTCGGACTTATCACACCATGATGCGGGAAACATAAGCCCCTGGTGTGTTTTAGCCGTACCAAAGTGTACGGATGCGACATGTGGTAAATGAACATATGTATGAAAAAGAAATGCAATTATAAGCAAAAGGGTGCTGCATTGTTTTATTCAATAAGTGCTGCAGAACGATACAAATAGTGCGATAAGCAAGGGATGGGACTGTTAAACATGTCCCCCTCCAGGGGTAGGCTGCGGATTGGTGTATAAAAATGCTCGTAATGGAGACCACCTGTATATTCGTTGTAGCCTTTATCCTTCCCTGGCTATTGCATCATGAGTTTGGCAGGTCTGCTGCCGGACAGGGCCTCTGACGAACGGAGTCCTGTGGGTAGAAAATAAAAGGTAAAAAGAAGAAAAAAAAGAATGACACACTTGAGAGCCCCTGGTGTGGTTGAGCCACAGTCTGGTCTTATCGTGGTCGTGCCCCTCTCCCCATGCCCATGGTATCTTCAGAGCGTAATGGTGTACGCGAAGGACCTGTTTTGACGTTTTGCAAGGGCTGGGGTTGGGGCCGCACTGCTACGCGTGCTCGGAACATGCCAGGTGGTCTTGTTGTAGGTTACTCCGGGCGCGCTTAGCTATGTCCGGCCGCTTAACGGCCGGCCTCGAGAATTGCCTTAAGAGGCTGCATTGTACTTCTGCCGCGAGAGCCGCTGTATGTTCCTCCGTTCGTAGAGAACGTTAAGTGTTTCCATTGACCGTGATGACTCCTCTAGGGCCTGGCATCTTGAGCTTGAGGTATGCGTAGTACGGCACCGCGTTGAACTTTGCAAACGCGGTACGTCCGAGCAAGGCATGATAGCCGCTGCGGAACGGGACTATGTCGAAGATTAACTCCTCGCTTCGGAAGTTATCCGGGGATCCGAAGACCACTTCCAGTGTAACTGAGCCTGTACAATTGGCTTCTACACCTGGTATGACGCCTTTAAAGGTCGTCTTGGTAGGTTTAATCCTTGAGGGGTCTATGCCCATTTTGCGCACTGTATCCTGATAGAGCAGGTTCAGGCTGCTGCCGCCGTCCATCAGGACTCTGGTGAGGTGAAATCCATCGACGATTGGGTCTAAGACCAATGCGGCGGATCCGCCGTGGCGGATGCTGATGGGGTGGTCCCTTTGGTCAAAAGTGATCGGGCAGGAGGACCATGGATTGAACTTCGGGGCGACTGGCTCCATCGCGTATACGTCCCTGAGTGCACGCTTCCGCTCCCTTTTGGGTATGTGCATTGCGTATATCATGTTCACCATCCACACTTGTGGGGGGAAACCCTTCTGTCCTCTATTGTTCGGTGGTCGGGTCTCTTCCTCGTCATCGCTATGCAGCCCCTTGTCATTGTTTTCGGCAATTAACTTGCCTGCCTGCTTGAATACCCAACAGTCCCTGTTGGTGTGGTTGGCTGGTTTTTCGGGGGTGCCGTATATCTGGCACGAGCGGTCGAGTATTCGGTCCAAATTGGACGGACCCGGAGTAGTTCTTTTGAATGGCTTTTTCCGCTGACCTAGTTTAGAGCCTCTGAATCCGGCATTGACTGCCGTATCCTCACTATTGTCGCCGTTGATGCGGCGCTTGTTTTTGTTACGACGCGACCTACCATTTCGGTCCTTGAAATCCGGACTACCAGAATTTTTGCTGAGGTTGTTGCTGCGTGCTAGCCAGCTATCCTCACCCGCGCAGAAGCGGGTCATGAGTGATGTGATGGCTGCCATGGATTTCGGCTTTTCCTGTCCCAGGTGCCGGGCAAGCCACTCGTCGTGGATGTTATGCTTGAAGGCCGCGAGGGCCTCCGCATCCGGACAGTCGACGATTTGTTTTTTCTTGGTTAAGAACCGTGTCCAGAATTGTCTGGCCGATTCGTCTGGCTGCTGAATTATGTGACTTAGGTCATCAGCGTCTGGTGGTCGCACATACGTGCCTTGGAAGTTATCGAGGAATGCGGCTTCCAGGTCTTCCCAACTCCCAATTGACTCTGCTGGCAAGCTGTTAAGCCAATGTCGGGCTGGTCCTTTAAGCTTGAGGGGGAGATATTTGATGGCGTGAAGATCGTCACCGCGGGCCATGTGGATGTGAAGAAGATAGTCTTCGATCCAAACCGCGGGGTCTGTTGTGCCATCGTAAGATTCGATATTCACAGGTTTAAACCCTTCAGGGATTTGATGATCCATTACTTCATCTGTGAAGCATAGTGGGTGTGCGGCGCCTCTGTACTGGGTGATATCACGACGGAACTCAAAAGAGCTTTATCTATTTTGTTCGGCCCGGCCGGACTTACTGTGTCCGGCGCGACGATTGTCGTCACGTACCGTGGGGCGCCCACGCGATCCATAGATCGATCTTGATTGTCTTGCCTTATCCTCCAATATATCTTGCAAGTCCGGAGCGTTCCCCTGTGGCCTTGTGCTTTTTGAGCGATGCCGGGGTACGGGTCTAGTGAAGGGCCTAGAGGCCTCTCTGTCGCGACCACGGGGTGGTCGGTCAGCCGTATTATCTCCTGGTGATGCGGGTTCATATGCTTCCTCCTCTAATCGGGGGAGCAGCTTGCGTTTAGGATAGCTTTTGGAGGGGCGTTCGAGCTCATGCTCTTCGGCCGCGAGGACATCGGTCCATCTGTCAGCTAGCAGATCTTGATCAGCTCTAAGCTGTTGCTGCTTTTTCTTGAGGCTGTTCGCCGTGGCCATAAGCCTGCGTTTAAAACGCTCTTGTTCGACGGGATCCTCAGGCACGACGAATTCATCATCGTCGAGGCTTGCTTCGTCTCCAGAGGGAGGCATATAATCCTCTACCTCTTCTTCTGCCGCTCTCTCACGAGGGCTGGTGTCTCCATCCTCCTGTGCTGGGTCTTGCTGGAGTGGGTTGTCTTCGGCACTGTCCGATGTATTATTATCTCCGGTGCCGGAATCTTCATTCTTACTGTGGCGGGATTTAGAGCGGCGCCGCTGACGCCGGCGCTTGGGCTGTTTCTTGGAGGGGTCATCCTCCTCTGTTCCTTCGCCATTCCCATCCTTTGGGATATCCACCCTGTATATGTCATATGATGAGGTGGCTTTCCAGTGCCCGGTCGGCGCTGGTTCTTGGTCGTCTCCGGCATCATCGTCCATACCGTCGATGTCTTCGGAGTCGTAGTCTAGCATGTCGGTTAGATCGTCGACAGCGGCTACCAAGTGGGTGGTGGGTGGGCTTTGAATTTCTTCGTTGTCCGCATCCCAACCGTCCTGACCGCAGTCCGGCCAGGGCTCTCCTGATAACGAGAGATATTTTAGCGAACTCAAGATGTCGCCGAAAGGTGAGTGTTGAAAGATGTCCGCTGCGGTGAACTCCATGATCGGCGCCCAATCGGATTCGATCGGAGGGCGCGCGGGAGGTTCGGAGTCTGGCAAGGAGTCCGGCACCTCGGAGTCACGAGCTTTATGAGGGACAAGGTCAGTGTTCGGCTCTATCGCCGTAGAGGTTGCAGCCCCTGAGGCGGTGTCTAGCCATCCGTCCTCGATCTGCGCAGCCAGCTCCGAATTGAAGATCGGAGCGGGTTCGAGTGTGGCCTCCAGGGTACTGTCCGGCTGCAGAGCTAAATCATGCTCACCGTGACAGTGCGGCACGCTCGGCTGTGGCTCGAATCCATCGAGGATCAAGTCCCCGCGGATGTCAGCCGTGAAGTTCAAACTTCCAAATCTGACCTGACGGCCAGGGGCGTAGCTTTCGATCTGCTCCAGATGGCCAAGCGAATTGGCCCGCAGTGCGAAGCCGCCGAATACGAAGATCTGTCCGAGGAGAAAGGTCTCACCCTGGACTGCGTCGTTGATGATGGTCGAAGAAGCCATCGAGCCTATCGGTGACGACACAGAGGAACTCTCAATGAAAGCACCAATGTCAGTGTCAAAACCGGCGGATCTCGGGTAGGGGGTCCCGAACTGTGCGTCTAGGCGGATGGTAACAGGAGACAAGGGACACGATGTTTTACCCAGGTTCGGGCCCTCTTGATGGAGGTAAAACCCTACGTCCTGCTTGATTAATATTGATGATGTGTGTTACAAGAGTGGATCTACCACGAGATCAAGGAGGCTAAACCCTAGAAGCTAGCCTATGGTATGATTGTTGTTCGTCCTATGGACTAAAGCCATTTGGTTTATATAGACACCGAAGAGGGCTAGGGTTACACAGAGTCGGTTACAATGGTAGGAAATCTACATATCTGTATCGCCAAGCTTGCCTTCCACGCCAAGGAAAGTCCCATCTGAACACGGGACGAAGTCTTCAATCTTGTATCTTCATAGTCTTGGAGTCCGGCCGATGATGATAGTTCGGCTATCCGGACACCCCCTAGTCCGGAACTCCCTCAGTTAGGGTTACACAGAGTCGGTTACAATGGTAGCAGATCTACATATCCGTATCGCCAAGCTTGCCTTCCACGCCAAGGAAAGTCCCATCCGGACATGGGACGGAGTCTTCAATCTTGTATCTTCATAGTCCAGGAGTCCGGCCAACGGTGATAGTTCGGCTATCTGGACACCCCCTAATCTAGGACTCCCTCAGTAGCCCCTGAACCAGGCTTCAATGACGATGAGTCCGGCGCGCATATTGTCTTCGGCATTGCAAGGTGGGTTCCTCCTCCGAATACTTCATAGAAGATTTTGAACACAAGGATAGTGTCCGTCTCTGCAAAATAAGTTCCACATACCCCCGTAGAGAGAATAATCTTTACACAAATTCAATCTGCTGAAGTATTCTGTGGCGTGACGTCACACCACGGCCAAGCCTTTATTGGAATCGTTTTTACTGTCCCACCTCAGCGTGTTTAGCGAGGCGGTTTCTTTGGCACGTCTTGTCAAAGCAGAGATCGTGTCCTCTTATTCTAGGATTCTCATCAATACGGGCGTGGGTAACCCAGTCGTGCTCGTTGGCGCGCCTCCTCTATCGAAGGCGAGTCCCGAACGGTCATGGGGAGGGTCTTGGTATTCAACCTCTTTATAACGAGACCAAGGCCCGCTCCTTTCTTTCAATCTCAATCGAATCCGCCCCTCGCCTCGAGTTCCAACACCCAAAGCTCTAGATTCAGGCGCTTCGGACCTCTGAGGATGTCCGGCTCCGACCTGCAAGGCCGGTGGATGCCTTCCTCCATCACGGAAGAAGACGTGCTAAAGCTGAGAGACGCCCGGTATCTAACCGGCGAAATTTTGCATAGACTGCCTGCCCAAGGGCAGGTTATCCCCACTCCCAAGCCTGGTGAGAGCGTGGTGTTCGTGTCTCACTTCCTTTGCGGGTTAGGCTTCCCGACGGACCCCTTCATGAGGGGGCTCATGTTTTATTATGGGCTGGAATTTCGTGACTTGGATCCGGAGTCCATCCTCCACATCTCATCGTTTATTGTCATATGTGAAGCGTTCCTCCGCATTACCCCTCACTTCAGGTTGTGGCTCAAAACCTTCAAAGTGGAACCGAAGATGATCAAGGGGCAGCAGGCAGAGTGTGGAGGGGCTGTTATAAGCAAGAATGTTGACGCTCCATGGCCCGAGGGCTCTTTTCAAGAGGAGCTCAGTCTGTGACAACAAGAGTGGTTTTATATCACCGCTCCCAGGGGCACCAAATGGGTGGCGCCACCTGCCTTTCGCTCGGGTCCTCCACCGCGGCTGGCGTCATGGGTCAATAAAGGGCTCGACTGGGGGTGTCCAAGGACGTACCCTTGTTGCAGGGCCGTATTTGAGACCTCCTAGAGAGAGAGATCAATCAGGTCGTAGTAGCACAGGTCATGCTGATTCGTCGCACCCTACCCTGCAAACGTCGCCCCCTCCGCCTATGGGAGTTCAATCCGGAGGGACCACGAGCTCTCCAACATTTTATGGGCGTAACGCCCGTGGAGATGTACCAACTGTTCTTCGGATCACGAGCAATGTGTCTAGACTTGACCGAGGACGCAGGACTGAGCTGCAATCGCCCGGATACTCAAGTAAGTAGTCCTGTACCCGGACATGCTATCTGTATATCTATCATAAACTTGCCTTTAAAAGAGCTGTCCCTTGAACAGGAGTGGATAGCGAAAGCAAAATTGATCCGGTGTCCGCCCCCCCTCCCTGAGACCACGCCGGATCCTGTGTTAACCAGGATGCTAGAGGCTGCGCCTTTTGAAGAAGGCGAAGGGGGGAACAAGGGAGCTACTGCCTCCGTGAAGGAGTTTATCAAGAAAGGAGGGATCGAGAATCCCTCCCTCCAAGGGGAGAAGAGGACCGCTTCTGAAGATCCAGAGACCAAGGCCTTGAAGCGGGGGAAGAAATCCTCGCCAGAGGGTCCTACGCCGGGAGATGCCCTGGCCGCACTATTTCCCCAAGGAGATCAGCCCTCCAGCGAGCCGTAAGTAAAGAGGGGCGTTTTCTTAAAATGAGAGACATCCCTGTCTTATTTCTGAAGATAACCGAAATTTTTCCTTGTAGTTCGGATCTCAGCCCTTCTCAGTAGAGCTCGTCTTCAGGGGATCTCGACCCGGAGATGATGGAGAGAGAAACGCCTCCACCTGTCATACCGTCATGCGAGGCGGATGACCCTGAGGTGTCGTCACGGAGGGCTTCTCCGAATCCGGCGGGGCTCGAAGGCAGTCGTAGGTCCCCTCGAAGCCCTCCGCGTTCGGCCTTCGAAAAAGGCCATCGGACGAGTCCAGCACCGACTGGTGTACGGTCGGAGGAGCTGAAAGATCTGCTCGGGCGAGCGTCTATCTCGGAAGATCACCGTGCGCTAACAGGTACGGTGATTGAAAGGATTTCATCCGCTGAAAGCGGATTGCATGAAGCCGTCATAAGTTTACCGACGGGTTTTGAGGTACGCAATATGATGTACCTTCTGACAGTTTTGCATATAGAATGTGCCCTGTATAGATAGTAGCCCCTGAGACTCGGTGCGTTGTCAAAAAAGACAACACGCCGAGGATCGTAATCCCAGGTATAATATGCGCTCTTCCTATGTAGGTGGCGAAGCGTCCGGTGGCGAGCCGGACTGATGAATTTGCTGAACTAAAGCGGCAACTTGACGTGGCGGATTCTGACATCGCGCTTGTCAATAAGCGGCTTGATGAGTCACAAGGTATGCAGCTTCTCCGCGGACAGCCGGTAAGGTAGCTTAATGTCTGTGCCTTACAACTTGTATGCTTGACGGAGATGGTGCTGCTGCCATGGAGAACCTTCGGGCGGAACTCGCCCGAGCCAAGGAGCAAGCCCAAAAAAGTGATGCGGCTGCCTTAAAAGCGACCGAAGAGCTGAAAGCCGAACTGGCTGCTAACTGCCAAGCAAGAAAGAAATGGACGAGATGGCCGTAAAGTTGAAGAATGCTACCGACCGTTGCGAGCTTCTTGAAAAAGAAGGCCGAGCGGAACAAGAGGACCTGAAAAAGGCCGCTACTGAGGCCAAGGATGCTCGCTCTGCAATGAGAGCTATGAAAGAGGAGCTACGTCAGGCCAAAGATATTGCGGCTGGAAAGCCTTTTCTGCTGCAGAGGAAATTCGCGGATCCTAAGTATGCTCAGTTGGGCCAGTTGTGGGGTGCGGAGGATGCTTATCTGGACTTGGCGGGGAGTGCCGCAGACGCGGCCGAACACTTCCGAGGCCAAAAGGATCTCGGAATGGAAGAGCTTTTTTGGTCGCAGTTCCATAGTCCAGAGCGTCCGCTTCCATTGACCGATCGTTTGGCCGAATGGGCTGAGCTGAATAGGTTGTCTGGACTTGCCATGAAGGCTGTCGTGACTCATTTGTGGCCGAAAAGGCCCGAGCCGAAGAGTTATTTTGGCTTGGGGCAGCAGTTCCTTGGTGCGATGCTGCATATTAGTGCAATGAAGTGGTCAGCATGCATAGAGGGTGCGCGGATGGCTCTTGCCCGTGTCAAGACATACTGGGCAGAGATGAAGGCCACCGACATCGCATCCCAGGATTCAGACAGAAGCCGAGTACCTGCCGAGCACTATTTTGAAGAAGTCCTGCAGGACGCTCGTTTAATAGAGACGTAGTGCTCGAAGGATATTATGTTCAAATGACATGTATGATTTATGAAACAATATAATATAAGGGCTTTTTATACTTGTGCGTTCAAGTATTAAAGTACCTCCTGTGCGACCGTTAATGTATATGTGTATATAACCTGAAAGATGGCAGTCCTTGGCTTTAGCCCCCACGCACATAGTGCGGGGGTGTTTGCAAAAAGGGCGCATTTTCACACTTAATCCAACGTCTTGGTCCTGTAAAGGAGGTGACAGCGTAGCAAACTAGGCAACCGGACTATAATGCTTTATCACTTTCACTTAGCCATAGGAGTTCGATGGTGGGGCTACTATATAGCCCCTAGGGGCACCGCGCTCTCCCGAATTCGGGGCGCGTATGTGCCTGACCAGGAAACGGTCCTTCGTTAATGCGGAGGAATTCTAAACATTCCGGTGGGTCATCGAGTGGTTGACCAGTCTCACACTATATCATGACAGTCAGTTTTCGGCTTTCTCTACTGAGGTGCTCACCAGGACGAACCCGGGCACAATCGCGGTAGTTCTCCTGGTGCCGCGTTAGCCGATAGAGCGGAACGTAAGGCAGCAAAATAGAGGAGCCGGGCAAACCCAACATTTGACCAAAGACATGATTCGGAGCTGATGCATATAAGGCCTAACTCGAGTCGCCGAACACTCCCTAAGGTATTCAGTCTTTATGAAAACGGGCAGAACAATGCCCTAAGGCCCTAGTGTCCAGGTACGCGCAAAAAATTCTGACGCGGCCGATGCCAAAACGCCAGCCTCCTCCTCGGTTATAGCAAGAAACCGGGGGATGTGTATCAACAAGAGACAGTAAAAAAGGTTTACGCAGGGTCTTAATCTGAAAAGAATCCTTGCAACGGGTCCCTACTGCACGTCTGCGCCTGTGTCTCCGTTGTGCCGTATCCTGGACGGGTGTAGCACGGTGTTCATCTGTAAAGGAGAAGAACTTAGTTGAAGAAAGATCATGCGAAAAATGTACTTTATATTAAATAAAGGAGTACAATTCGAAAAGCGAATAAAATTGAGCTTTATTGTCTCTTGTTGTACATGCATGCAGCCCCTTGTACGGGGGTGTGCGGCTAGTAGGCCTTCATATGTTTACGTCGGACTCGTCTAGCCGTGTCCGGGGTCCGAATGACTTGTTTAGGTGCTTGGTTTAGCGGAGCCGGATTAGTGTGTGACTGTCCAGGCAGTCTCACGTTCTTCCGTGCTTGAGTAACACTTGATATTTCCCTTTAATGAGATGATGCCGCGTGGACCGGGCATTTTAAGTGTAAGAGATGCATAATGCGGTATTGCATTAAAGCGGGCGAAAGCTTCACGTCCCAATAGTGCTTGATAACTACTTTTGAATGGGGTGATATGGAATGTTAACTTTTCACGGCGGAAGTTGTCGGATGAGCCGAACACAACTTCTAGCAGTAGGGAGCCCGTGCAATGGGTATATAGGCCTGGCATTATCCCCTTGTAGGAGGTGTTGCTGTGGCGAATTTTGGTTGGGTCTATCCCCATTTTGCGGATTGTGTCCTGATATAGCAGGTTTAGATCACTGTCGCCGTCCATTAGGACTTCTGTGAATTGGAGTCCGTTGATTATAGGATCTAATATCTGGGCAGTCCATGCTGTGTTTCGGATACGTCCGGAGTAATCCTGATGATCAAAGGTGATTGGTTTTGACAACCAATGTCGGGACTCCACTGGGATAGGCCGTGCGGCGCGTATTTCTATGGGCGCCGTTCTAATTTTCCCTTTTGTCACTTGAAGTGAGTTTACTGTTTTGACTTCTTGTGGGAAATTCTTTTGTTTTCCGGTGCTCTGCTTGTGGGGTTCGTCATCGTCTTCGCTTGGTGTGTCGAGCCTCTTGTGTTCGGCATTCAGTTTGACGGACTGCTTGAAGACCAAACAATCTCTATGGGCATGGTTTGCAGGCTTCCCGGGGGTACTGTGGATTTGGCATATTTTGTCCAAGATTTTGTTTAAGTTGGATAGCTCGTGGTTGTTATCCTTGAGGGGCAGTTTTTTATGATTCTGCCAAGAGCTTTTGAATCTGGTGTTGACTGCCGTGCTCTTCGGGCTGTTTCCCCTTGTCCGGTGCTGGTCCTTGCGGTGTCATGGTTTTCGGTTTCCATCTTTGACTTCGGATGTACTTGGGTCGCTGGTACTACATCTTGCCAGCCAACTATCCTCTCCCGCGCAAAAGCGGGTCATGAGGCTTGTTAGTGCGTCCATTGTTCTTGGCTTTTCCTGGCCAAGGTGCCTGGCGAGCCATTCGTCTCGGACGTTGTGTTTGAAAGGTGCTAAGGCTTCGGCGTCCGGATAGTCGACTATTTGGTTCTTTTTAGTGAGGAACATGCTCCAGAGTTTGCGGGCTGACTCTCCGGGTTGTTGAGTTATGTGACTTAAATCATCTGCATCCGGAGGGCGGACATAAGTCCCTTGAAAGTTTGCCCGAAAAGCATCCTCGAGCTCTTCCCAACTTCCAATGGTATTTTCAGGGAGGCTTTTAAGCCAGTGCTGTGTTGGCCCTTTGAGCTTGAGGGGTAAGTATTTTATGGCGTGGAGATCATCTCCTCTAGCCATGTGTATGTGGAGGATGTAATCCTCAATCCAGACTCCTGGGTCTGTTGTTCTGTCGTATGCCTCTATGTTTACGGGTTTAAATCCCGCTGGGAATTCGTGATCCAGCACTTCATCGGTGAAACATAGGGGGTGTGCGGCTCCCCTATATTTGGGTGTGCCATGATGTCCGGATATTTGGCGTGTTGCATTGCTTAGAAGAGCTTGCTTTCTTGGCCCGTAGATGGACCTAACTGGGCCATCCTTTTGATGCGAATCCTTATGCGGATCGCGTACCGGATTGTGTGCAGCACCGCTTGCCGCTCTATGCTTGTCATGTGGTCGTCCATCCGACCGGGCGGCCTCTGGGAGCTCTAAGGCCTCCTCATCGAATTTGGGCAGTAGTTTGCGCTTCGGGTAGCTCTTTGTTTGGCGACTGTCGCCGTATTTGTCTGCGGTGTTGAGTACTTTGCTCCATCTGATTCTGAGTGCATCTTCTACTGTTTTGAGCTTCCGCTTCTACTTTTTCAGGCTATGTGCAGTGGCGACGAGCCTTTTGTGGAGGTTCTTCTGCTCCAACAACTTGTCCGGTGTGAGATCGTCCGGACTGTTATCTTCGCTGGGGACGGATTGTTTATCCATGTTGTCCTGTGCGGACGGTTGTTCAATGGCATGTTCGTCATCCACCAGTTCGACCTGCTCTATGGCTGGGTCTGTATGGCCGCCGTTTTTGTCGAGGCGGGACTTTGTGCGGCGCTTTCGTCGCCGTCTTGACTGCTTTTCGAGCGATTTATCCTTCATAGCGTCCTGTTGTTCCTCGTCATCACTTCCTTTAGGTGTATCCACCATGTATACATCATGAGATGGGGTGGCTGTCCAGTACCCTGTAGGTGCTGGTTCGTGGTTATCTCCTTCATCGTCGTCCATACCGTCGATGTCTTCGGAGTCAAAATTGAGCACGTTGTTTAGACTTTCGACAGTGGCTATGAAGTGGGTGGTGGGCGGGTGTTGAATTTCTTTGCCGTCCGCATCCCAACCTTCCTGACCATAGTCCGGCCAGGTCTCTCCTGATAGAGAGAGAGAGACTTTGGTGAATTCAGGATGTTGCCAAGGGGCGAGTGCTGAAAGATGTCCGCGGCAGTGAACTCCATAACCGGCGCCCAATCGGATTTGATTGGCAGGGGCGCGGGAGGTTCGGAGTCCGGCACCTCAGAGTCACGGGCTTTGCAAACGACATGGATGGTGTTCGGCTCAATCGCCGTAGAGATCGTAGCCCCCGAGGCGGTGTCCATCCACTCGTCCTCGATCGGCAAAGTCAGCTCCGAACTAAGGGTCGGAGCGGATGCTGGTGCGGCCTCCAGGGCACTGTTCGGCGGCAGAGCTAGATCATACCCATCGAGACAGTGCGGCGCGCTTGGCAGTGGCTCGAATCCGTCGAAGATCAAGTCTCCGCGGATGTCAGCCGTGTATTTCAAACTCCCAAATCTGACCTGATGGCCAGGGGCGTAGCTTTCGATATGCTCCAGATGGCCAAGTGAATCGGCCCGTAGTGCAAAGCCGCCGAATACGAAGATCTGTCTAGGGAGAAAAGTCTCACCCTGGACCGCGTCATTGTTGATGATCGAAGGATCCATCGGGCCTAAAGGTGACGACATAGAGGAACTCTCAATGAAAGCACCAATGTTGGTGTCAAAACCGACGGATCTCGGGTAGGGGTTCTCGAACTGTGCGTCTAGGCGGATGGTAACAGGAGACAAGGGACACGATGTTTTTACCCAGGTTCGGGCCCTCTTGATGGAGGTAAAACCCTACTCCTGCTTGATTAATATTGATGATATGGGTAGTACAAGAGTATATCTACCACGAGATCAAAGAGGCTAAACCCTAGAAGCTAGCGTATGGTATGATTGTTGTTCGTCCTATGGACTAAAACCCTCCGGTTTATATAGACACCGGAGAGGGTTAGGGTTACACAGTCGGTTACAATGGTAGGAGATCTACATATCTGTATCTCCAAGCTTGCCTTCCACGCCAAGGAAAGTCCCATCCGGACACGGGACGGAGTCTTCAATCTTGTATCTTCATAGTCCAGGAGTCCGGCCAACAGTGATAGTTCGGCTATCCGGACACCCCCTAATCCAGGACTCCCTCAACAGTTAACTCAGTTCGCGTGACAAAAGAGAAAAATAGAGCGGCGCCCATAGCGGTACGCGCCATGCGGCCTATCCCAGAGGATTCCCGCCACTGGTTGTTAAACCAATCACCTTCGACCATCAGGATTACTCTAGAAGTATCCGGAATACAGGATGGACTGCCTTGATATTAGATCCGATAATTGACGGACTCCAATTTACACAAGTCCTAATGGACGACGACAGTGATCTAAACCTGCTATACTAGGACACAATCCGCAAAATGGGGATAGACCCAACCAAACTTTGCCATAGCAATACTTCCTTTCAAGGGGTAATGCCAGGCCCATATGCCCATTGTACGGGCTCTCTACTGCTAGAAGTTGTGTTCGGCTCACCCGGCAACTTCCGCCGTGAAAAGTTAACCTTCCACCTAGCCCCATTTACAAGTAGCTACCAAGCACTACTGGGACGCGAAGCTTTCTCCCGCTTTAACGCAATACCACATTATGCATCCCTTACACTTAAAATGCCCGGTCCGCGAGGCATCATCTCCTTAAAGGGAAATATCGAGTGTTCCTCGAGCGCGGAAGATTGTGTGACTGCCTTGACATCCACACACTAAACCAGCTTCACTAATCAAAGCACCTAAACAGGTTGTTCAGACCCCGGACACGGTTAGACGAGTCCGGCGTAAACATACAAGGGCTTACTAGTCGCATACCCCCGCACAAGGGGCTCCGTGCATGTACAACAAGAGACAATAAAGCTCAATCCTATTCATTTTTTGAATCGTACTTTGTTTATTTAATATAAGGTACATTTTCGCATGATCTTTTTCAACTAAGTTCCTCTCTTTTACAGATGAACACTGTGCTACACCCATCCAGGATACGACACAACGGAGACACAGGCGCAGACGTGCAGTAGGGACCCATTGCAAGGATTCTTTTCAGATTAAGACCCTGCGTAAACCTTTTTTACTATCTCTTGTTGATATACATCCCCCGGTTTTTTGCTATCACCGAGGAGGAGGTTGGCGTTTTGGCATGGGCCACGTCAGAATTTCGCGCGTACCTGGACACCAGGGGCTTATTACAAAGGGCGATGTTCGGCCCGTTTTCATAAAGACCGAATACCTTAGGGAGTGTTCGGCGTCTCGAGTTAGGCCTTATATGCATCAGCTCCGAATCATGTCTTTGGTCAAATGTTGGGTTTGCCCGGCTCCTGTGTTTTACTGCCTTACATTCCGCTCTATCGGCTAAGGCGGCACCAGGAGAACTACTGCGATTGTGCCCCGGTTCGGCCAGGCGAGCACCTCAGTAGAGAAAGCCGAAAACTGACTATCATGATATAGCGCGAGACTGGTCAACCACTCGATGACCCGCCGGAATCTATAGGATTCCTCCGCATTGATGAAGGACCGTTTCCCGGTCAGGCACATACACGCCCCGAATTCGGGTGAGCGCGATGCCCCTAGGGGCTATATCGCAGCCCCACTGTCAAACTCCTATGGCTAAGTGAAAGTGATAAAGCATTATAGTCCGGTTGCCTAGTTTGCTGCGCTACCACCTCCTTTAGAGCACCAAGACGTTGGATCAAGTGTGAAAATGTGCCTTTTGCAAACACCCCGCATTATATGCGTGGGGGCTGAAGCCGAAGACTGCCATCTTTCAGGTTATATATACATTAGTGGCCGCACAGGAGGTATCTTAATTCTTGAAAGGCACAAGTATAAAAAGCTCTTATATTCCATCGATACATTGTTTCACAATAATACATGTTACTCGAACATAATATCCTTCGAGCACTGCGTCTCTATTAAACGAGCGCCTGCAGAACTTCCTGAAAATAATGCTCGACAGGTACTCGGCTTCCATCCGAATCTTGGGATGCAACATCAGTGGCCTTCATCTCTGCCCAGTATGTCTTGACACGGGCAAGAGCCATCCGCGCACCCTCTATGCAAGCCGACCTCCTCATTGCATTGATATGCGGCACCTTACTAAGGAACTGCTGCACCAAGCCAAAATAACTCTTTGTCTCGGGCCTTTTCGGCCACAAAAGACTCACGACATCCTTCATGGCAAGTCCGGATAACCTATTCAGCTCCACCCGTTTGGCCAAGCGATCGGTTAATGAAAGTGGGCGCTATGGATTATGGAACTGCGACCAAAACACCTTTTCCATTTCGTGATCCTTTTGATCTCGGAAGTGTTCGGCCGCGTCCGTGGCACTTGCCGCCAAGTCCAGATAAGCATCCTCCGCACTCCACAGCCGGTCCAATTGAGCACATTTAGGATCCACGAATTTCCTCCGCAGCAGAAAGGGCTTTCCAGCCGTGATATCTCCGGCCTGACGCAGCTCCTCCTTCATAGCTCTCATCACAGAGCGAGCATCCCTGGCCTCGGTAGTGGCCTTTTTCAGGTCCTCTTGCACCGCTCGATCTTATTTTTCAAGAAGCTTGCAGCGGTCGGCAGCATTCTTCAACTCCACGGCCATCTCGGCCATTTCCTTCTTGCCTCGGTAGTGAGCAGCCTGTTCGGCTTTTAGCTCTTCGGCCGCCTTTAAGGCAGCCGCATCACTCTTTCTGGCCTGCTCTTTGGCTCGGGCGAGCTCCGCCCGAAGGTTCTCCATGGCAGCAACACCATCTGCATCAAGCATACATGTTGTAAGGCACGGGCATCAAGCTCCCTTACCAGGTGTCCACGGAGAAATTGCATACCTTGCAACTCGTCAAGTCACTTATTGACAAGCGCGATGTCGGCATCCGCCACGTCAAGTTGCCGCTTTAGTTCGGCAAAATCATCAGTCCGGCTAGCCACCGTACCCTTCACCACCTACATAGGTAGGGCGACATATTATACCTGGGATTATGATCCTTGGTGCGCTGTCATTTTTGACAACACACCGAGCCTCAGGGGCTACTATCTACATAGGGCGCATGTTATATGCGGAACTGTCAGAAGGTACATCATTTTGCGTACCTCAAAGCCTGTCAGTAAACTTCTGACGGCTTCGTGCAATCCGCTCTCAGCGGATGAAATCCTTTCAATCACCGTACCCATTAACGCACGGTGATCTTCTGAGATAGATGCTCGCCCGAGCAGATCCTTCAGCTCCTCCGACCGTACACCAGGTGGTGTCGGATTCGTCCGATGGCCTTTTTCGAAGGCCGGACGCGGAGGGCTTTGAGGGGACACACGACTGCCTTCCGCCCCCCGGACTCAGAGAAACCCTCCGCGACGACACCTCAGGGTCGCCCGCCTCGCAAGACGGCACGGTGGGGGGAGGCGTTTCGCTCTCTATCATCTCCGGGCGGAGATCCCCCGAAGATGAGCTCTGCTGAGAAGGGCTGAGATCCGAACTACAAGGTAAAATTTCTGTTATCTTCACTAGAAATAGGGCGGGGATATCCTTTATTTTAAAATAAACTCCCCTTTTTACTTACAGCTCGGTGGAGGGCTGATCCCCTTGAGGGCATAATGCGGCCGAAGCATCTCTCGGCGCAGGACCCTCTGACGAAGATTTCTTCCCCCGCTTTGAGACCATGGTCTCCGGGTCTTCAGAGGTGGTCCTCTTCTTCCCTTGGATGGTGGGATTCTCGATCCCTCCTTTCCTGATAGCCTCCTTCGCGGAGGCGGTAGCTTCCTTGTTCCCCCCTTCACCTTCTTCCGAAGGCGCAACCTCCAGCATCCTGGTTAACACGGGATCCGGCGTGGTCTCAGGGAGGGGCGCCGGACACCTGATTAACTTTGCTTTCGCTATCCACTCATGTTCAAGGAATAGCTCTTTTAAAGGGCAAGTTCGTGATAAATATGAGATAGCGTGTCCGGGTACAGGGCTACTTACTTGAGTATCCGGGCGATTGCAGCTCAGACCTGCTTCCTCGGTCAAGTCCGGACACATCGCTTGTGATCCGAAGAGAAGCTTGTACATCTCGACGGGCGTCGCGCCCATAAAATGTTGGAGAGCTCGTGGTCCCTCCGGGTTAAATTCCCACTGGCGGAGGGGGCGACGTTTGCAGGGCAGGATGCGACGAATCAGCATAACCTGCGCTACTACGACCAGAGTGAGTTTTCTCTCTAGGAGGTCTTGAATGCGGCCCTGCAACAGGGGCACGTCCTTGGACGGCCCCCCAGTCAAGTCCTTTATTGACCCATGACATCAGCCGCAGTGGAGGACCCGAGCGAAAGGCAGGCGGCACCACCCATTTGGTGCCCCTCGGAACTGTAATATAAAACCCTTCTTGTTGCCATAGGCTGAGCTCCTCTTGAAAAGAGCCCTCGGTCCACGGAGCATCAGCATTTCTGCTTATAACAGCCCCTCCGCACTCTGCCTACTGCCCCTTGATCATCTTCGGCTCCACTTTGAAGGTCTTGAGCCACAATCCGAAGTGAGGAGTAATGCGGAGGAAGGCTTCGCATATGACAATGAATGATGAGATGTGGAGGATGGACTCCGGATCCAAGTCATGAAATTCCAACCCATAATAAAACATGAGCCCCCTCACAAAGGGTTCCGTCAGGAAGCCTAGCCCCCGAAGAAGGTGAGACGCGAACACCACGCTTTCGCCAGGCTTGGGAGTGGGAATAACCTGCCCTTGGGCAGGCAGCCTATGCAAAATTTTGCCGGTTAGATACCTGGCATCTCTTAGCTTTAGCACGTCTTCTTCCGTAATGGAGGAAGGCATCCACCGGCCTTGCAGGTCGGAGCCGGACATCATCGAAGGTCCGAAGCGCCCGAATCTGGAGCTTTGGGTGTTGGAACTCGAGGCGAGGGGCGGATTCGATTGAGATTGAAAAAAAGGAGTGGAGCCTTGATCTCTTTATAAAGAGGTTGAATACCAAGAGCCTTCCCCGTGACCATTCGGGACTCACCTTCGATAGAGGAGACGTGCCAACGGGCACGATTGGGTTACCCACGCCCGTATTGATGAGAATCCTAGAATAAGGGGACACAATCTCTGCTTCGACAAGACGTGCCAAGGAAACCGCCTCGCGAAACGCGCTGAGGTGGGACAGTAAAAACAATTCGAATAAAGGCTTGGTCGTGGTGTGATGTCACGACTCGGAATACGTCACCAGATTGAGTTTGTGTAAATATTATTCTCTCTACGGTGGTGTGTGGAACTTATTTTGCAGAGCCGGACACTATCCTTGTGTTCAAAATCTTCTATGAAGTATTCGGAGGAGGAACCCGCCTTGCAATGCCGAAGACAATATGCACGCCGGACTCGTCGTCATTGAAGCCTGGTTCAGGGGCTACTGAGGGACTCCTGGATTAGGGGGTGTCTGGATAGCCGAACTATCACCTTTGGCCGGACTCCTGGACTATGAAGATACAAGATTGAAGACTTCGTCCCGTGTCCGGATGGGACTTTCCTTGGCGTGGAAGGCAAGCTTGGCGATACGGATATGTAGATATCCTACCATTGTAACCGACTCTGTTTAACCCTAACCCTCTTCGGTGCCTATATAAACCGGAGGGTTTTAGTCCGTAGGACGAACAACAATCATACCATAGGCTAGCTTCTAGGGTTTAGCCTCTCTGATCTCGTGGTAGATCTACTCTTGTACTACCCATATCATCAATATCAATCAAGCAGGAGTAGGGTTTTACCTCCATCGAGAGGGCCCGAACCTGGGTAAAAACATCGTGTCCCTTGTCTCATGTTACCATCCGCCTAGACGCACAGTTCTGGACCCCCTACCCGAGATCCGCCGGTTTTGACACCGACATGCACCTACTTACAAAATGCGTACGAATACACAAGGTTTCCAAACATTCCCTCTTACATACTTAATAAAGGACGCTAATAATTCCCAAACGTCCGGGATTTATCATTTGCGTCCCAAAACTAATGAGATCACCTTACAAAACTAAATTATACTCCCTACTAAAAGCCACGGCGCTCGCAGGAGCGCTTGCGGCGCGCCACGAGTGCCCTGTTGTGCGGCCGTTTCCCAGCGCGCCGACACAACGCCTCTTCCTCAGCCTCACAACTCGCGAGGTGCTGATTGGCGGCTTGCCGGCGGGCGAGCACGATATCACCGGTGTGGTGATCTGGCGCCAGCAGGTACTCCTCCTCGCTGGAAGCATGCACCCGGTCCACGTACCGCCAAGTGTAGATGAGGCGCTTGGGCCCGATTGCACTCAGGGCTTTGGCACGGGTGTCCTCCGCCACCCTCATGGCCCTTGATTGAGCCTTCTGCCAAAGAGCCAATTGCCTGATTCTCTCGGACGTGACATAGACCTGCCGGGCAGATTTCCCCGCAGCACGCTTCTCTTCCTCGACCTTCTTCTTCGCCTCTATTTTGGTGTGCTCTTCCGGCGGCAAAGCCTCCCACATGGCG
>NC_041383.1:508608160-508616881 GCF_002162155.2 Triticum dicoccoides
TTCTCCTTGTAGCGGGGAGCCGACATGTCCTCCGACGCGTGTGCTAGCGATATTGGGAACGCCGACCTGTCCACCTCGACACGTCGCGGTGAGGAGTGGAACACCGACGCGTCCTCCTCAACTAGTGGCGGCGAGAAACGGAACGGCGACGCATGACCGTTCGGGCGGTGCAACGAGGGGCGCTTAGGGCTTGGGAGGGGCGATGCCATGGTGGTCGACATGAGAGGGAGGGGAAGGAGATACCGATGAACGTCAGCGTTCTTCCGAATGTCGTGGGAGGCGCAGTATTTATAGTGAGCAATGGCACACCTATGTAAGATATGGACTGAGTTGCACTGACTTAACTACAGGTCCAGTTGCGTCACTGACATATGGGCCAGACCCTTGTTGGGCCCATATGTCAGTGACCCAATGCACCTGTAGTTAAGTAACTGAAGCAGCGTCCCGGAAGATATGTTGCGTGATTAACGTAACAACTACGTGGGCATATTTGTTGGAGTAAATTACGGGGGATGGAAGGGGTGGAAATATTGCTGGTCACAACGGATTGGACGAGCGTGGGGGGAGGAGAGTCATGCATGCAGATTTTTTCCACACGGGGTGGAGTGGTGGGACCGCCGGAGGGAGAAGGAGAGTCTGGCAGGCATATTGTTTCCACACATGGAGAGGAAAAGGTTTGGAGATGAACGAGCTTCCTGCAGGTATGGGGAACGGTGCATAATAAGTCATCTTGCATGCCGAGCTAGGTATAGTCTCAAGTCATTAAAAACATACACACCCCACACATGTTCATATTTCAAGGTGCACTAAATTATTGCATGCGATGATTAAGGCTGGCCATAATTGTGGTATCTTAGCTGGTATCATGCACACGGGAATAGCAAACATGCTGATGTGGCAAAGAATTAAAGAAGAGAGGGGGGTTAGAGTAACTAGTGTTCATGCATGCATTGGTAAACAAATTTTTTTGTGAAGAACGACAACATTAGTTGAGTACTTTTGCAGACTTCAAAAACTATTCCACCGCCTCTACTATCTTGCTAAGAGTAGGTGAAAATTTTGAATCGAGCCCTTTAAACTAGAAGGGAGGTAGTAGTACTCTAATAACTAACCTTGTTGTGATGACAAGATAGGACATGTCACGCACCTGGATGGAGGAACTAGTCTGCATTGTGCATTTAAGTTTTGTCTGAAGTCAATGTACCTCTACTTTGACCAAACTTATAGAAAAATGTATCAACATTCACAATGTCAAATCAATATTTTTACACTCATTATAAAACGTAGTTCTTATACTCATTATAATCAGTATTGTAGATATTGATATTCTTAGTATAAATTTGGTGAAACACTTTGCAAACGGTTGACGGGAGTAAAAAGGACCAGAGGGAGTATCATGCATGCGGAGTAGGCAAAAAAAACTGCTCATTTATAGCCGATTGAAGTCTCAATGGGCGCGACCGCACGAGGGAGGCGAAGGTCATGGGAGGCGCGGCGGTTGACGGAATTAAGTGAAGTTACATCCACGCGCCGGCATGGCGTGCGAACAGGCAGAAGCTATACCGTCAGGCCTACGATATGGGTCTAGTAGACATGACATCTAGTGGGTCCCGCATAGTTCTCGAGAATTCTTTGGGGGGCTTCCAGCCGTTTATCCATCGGGCAAGCCAGCAACCCCACGATGTTCGCATGCCCTACTCATCCCCGTCTTCTACCTTACAACAGTTCGCTCCCAGTCGTCCCACCTTTCACATTAGTTCGTTCCCAGTTTTTTTTTGCGGGGTACAACAGTTCAACTTCTCCTAACCCTCCTCCAAAATCCATGGCCTCCCAAATCTCCATGGTCGCTGCTGAGTACCAGGTTAGAGCCATCACCGGCGATCAGTTCATCGTTATCTACACACGTGGATCCGCGACGGTGAAAGCATGGCTTGCTCGCTTCCTACGCATGTTCAACCGTTCAACGGATGAGTGGGTCGCTGGGCTAGATGTTGAGTGCACCACAGTCCTGGAAAGAGAGAAGATTCTAAAGGAGGCAGAGAGGAAGAAGCCCGTCGTGATCCAGGTTTGCGTACATAACATTTTATTCATCTACCACATATGCCATGCCGACGTTGAGTGCCAGGATTTTAAGAACTTCCTCAAGGACAAAAGAGTGAAATTCGTTACTATAGACTTTAGGAACGACAAGGATGTCCTATGTCGGATAGGTCTCGTTGTAGGCCAGCCCTTCGATCTCCAGAAGGCAAGCCTGGTGTCCTCCTCTCAACCTTCAATGTTGACCCTAGCAGCAGCCATGATCGATCCTTCGTAGGCTAAACTGAAGAAACCTCATCACGAGTTTCATCATGCATGGGAGTCGAGGACATTAGATGAAGATCACATCCTGTACGCAGCAATGGATGCCTACCTTTGTTTAAATATCTACAAGGGTTGGATTAAGAAGCAGAGCCCAGTGTCCGGTTCAAGCAAAGAAGCGTCGGCGAAGAGGAAGAGGAAGAGGGACGAGGACGAAGTCGAGGACGTGGACTAAGACTCCGAGTAGGTGGCAGTGCCGTCGCTCATGCTGGTTCTACTGCAGTGTCAAGCGGACTAGTTGCTTAGTTTATTTTGAAGGGTGTGTTGTGCTCAGGCCCCAACAGAACTATGTTTATGTTCTTTCTCGTTATTTGAACTCTTTAGTATGTACAGTAGTACTAGTACTATGTCTTACTACTATTCTTCTTGCAGTTGGTAGTACTGCTCGTATCTTCGTGTTCCTACTGTACTTAATACGTTCGTACTAGTAGTATAATTTGGGTCAGTCGATTTGTGAAAGAATTTCGATGGAGCAAAGGAAGAAGACGACAGAAGAGGTGGAAGAAGCCCTTCTAGCCATCCATGTTGCATCAAATGTCTCACAAGAGTCGACTGACCCAAATTGCTCCTTCAGATTGCAGGATCCACGTGGCATTCAATGTCTCGAAGGTAGATTCCGCGTCCGCACCCGATTTGCCGGCTCGACACGCACGCGACCGGCTTCCGCCACGACAGCCACCATGCGCGCCTCCTCCGCGCGGGCGGAGACGACAATGACACGCTAGTTCCTCCTCACCGGCGTGCTGGAGCACGCGCTCGTCCTCCTCTTCATACGCTGCGTGCATAGACGCGGCTCCACCAGCTGCTCGCATGCTTGGCAGCACGGCGTCATCGCGAGGAGGGACTGCAAACGACGTGAGCGGGCGAGCCTTTGGCTTCATGGCACAGGGATGGCAGCGACACGACGTTGATGGCCGAGAAATTGTTGGCCGGAGCAGGCGGGCGCCAGCATGCGCAACGGCGGCGGCATATTGATGAGTGCGCGTATGGGAGCTTACTTCAGTTTTATATAGGGTTGGTCAAACTTAAAAGAAAACCGTAGTAGTACACGTAAACATTAGACTTAGGCAGCGCTTTTATTAGTTAGTATCATAGCCACGATACGGAATCCTGTGCAAGCCCGTGAACCGCGGCCGCGCGGTCAATCGAACGGTGCATCACCGTGTCGCGCTCGAAGGACATCCACCGAACCTTTTTGTGTGTGTGAGAAAAATCCCCGAATATTACTCAACTTTTTTTTCCTAGAAAAGTTCTTGATGCTACAATATTTCCATATATTTGAATTTAGCTCCAGTCCGTGTTTATTTGGATTTGGACGTTTTAGGTGCGCCCTAGTTTTTTAATACTGATTTTGTGTGTGTGACTGAGAGAGAACGTGTGTATGTGTCCATATGTGTGTTGTGGCAGAAGGGCAATGTGGAGACGGTGTGCGTGTGATACAGACATAGAGAGGTGTGAATGCGCAAATGATCATGCATGAGTGATACATAGACAGATGTTGATACATTGTGTATACATGAGAGAACGGTCTTCTAGTTTACTTGTGTGTGTGTGAGAGAGAGAGAGAGGAGCATTCCTAACACAACAACCATCTCTCTCGATTCGTCCGTCCCTCGCAAGATCTCATGTAATACATGCATCAACGCACACATTTTGACACCCTCACCCGGCCCTTGCCCACCTCAAGGCCTGCACAATCTCTTCGTGAATACCCATTTCTCTCCTTAGGTTTGTTTTCTCTCAATATCCGACACACACACATACACACAGACACACACATCACAACACACACACACACACACACAACCTCCCCCGAGCACACAATTCATCCCCATCCAAGGTTATATGGCAACCACTCTCGCTTGTGCTTCTTTGCACCCCCAACATGCACAACACCTCAATCTTCAAAGAGGGCATCGAGGAGATCGAAGATGGCGACCACACTGCGCTAGAGAATGCGGGGCCATTTGGAAGCAGGATGATGTGACGACGGCTGACTGACTCCTCCCCCCACCCTCTCTCTCTCGCACAAAATTACCAATCCCTCTCTCCCCCGCACAAAATTATCAATCCATCAACCCACGAGATCCTTCCCCTCTCGTCCATTTTTTTCCAGCTCTCTCATCAAACATGTTGCCTCTTCTCCTTCCGCATATACAGAATCCAGATGCACACGCATCTCATGTATATTACATTTCTCCATCTTTCTCACAAACCTAACTTCTTCCTCTATCTTCCTCTCTCTCTCTCTCTCTCTCTCTCTCTCTCTCTGTCTCGTTAGGTTTGTATCCTACTCTCTCGTCCACATACATACAATCTTTCCCGCCCTATCTGCTCCATCTTCGCAAGCTCTCTCTGCACGTTTCATTCACACATTGGGATATGATCAAAATGTTGCTTCTATAATGGCTGATGTAGAGTTATGGTTGGTTTTGTTGCATCCTACAAAGTAATAACTATGAAATGCATTTAGATTCTCATTTGACTAGGATTATGTGAGTTTGAGCATGTTGTGAAGTACTATAGACCTTGTATACATCTTGGGATTCGACAATGATTGTAACTATTGAATTGTATAGACCATTACATTTGAAGTCAATAGCCTAATATATTTATTTCACAATTTCAACAAATGATTAGTTCACTACAAACTAAGAAAACAAATATGTACTCCCTCCGTTTTTATTTAAGTCCGCGTATTAGCATTGGTCAAAGTCAAGTTTTGTAAACTCTCAGAAAGCTTATAACAAAAAATATTAACATATACAATAACAAATAAATACCATTTGATTCATTATTGAATGTACTTTCACATCATACATATTTGTTATGGTAAATGTTTATATTTTTCTATAAACTTGGTCAAAC
This sequence comes from Triticum dicoccoides, assembly GCF_002162155.2. Taxonomy (NCBI): domain Eukaryota; kingdom Viridiplantae; phylum Streptophyta; class Magnoliopsida; order Poales; family Poaceae; genus Triticum; species Triticum dicoccoides. The sequence continues at coordinate 508,613,387 of NC_041383.1, forward strand.
TTTAGGAAGTTTGACTTCGGTCAAACCTAATATGCAGAATTTACTAGTACTACTCGCTAGTTGCTTAGCCGAATCACTCAACACGCCACACATGGAGTTCAGTGTCACAAAATTTTGAGGTTGGCGGGAAAATCTCCCGCGACCCTGATTCGAGCAGTGGGAAGTTACCATCATAGGCTTCGGAACAGGCCTACGGATGACGCTTGGTAGGGGGCTGTTTTCGTAACTTTAGGTTCACCTTACGCAGCCAACCCCACCCCGGCACCTAGAGTAGTACACCTGAATACTCCCCATTTTCTATCCCCACCGCAAAATAGACTTCTCCATGGCACCACAGGCTTCGTGCTCCTCCCCTTCTACATCGGTGCACTCGTCCATCTCAGCGCATCTGCCTCATCGACGACCTCGTACGCTGCACTGGAGCCAGTCCACTGTCGTCGTCGTACATGGAGCCTCTTCCCCGGCACCATCTTCCACGGTCTCGGATCTGCTTCCCGAAAAGGATGCGTGCAACACATGGGCATCTTGTGGGAGAAAAGGATGAACGAGGGAAGGCCTTATTTTAAAATCTGGAGAGGGGTATGGGTATCTTTTTGCAAAATTCCCATTGTTTCCTTCCTATCTGTCAGATATAAATCGGACGGCCTATATTGCAGGATGGCAGGCACACCGTCATCACCAACTCGGTTTTTTATAAGAGTAGAGAAAAAAAAGTATAGAGAAAAAAAGTAGACAGTAGAGAAGTAGAGATATAAAATAAATATAACAGTACAGAAGAGAGTAGAGATAGCAGAGACGTCGGGAAAGGATCGCGCACGCACAGGAAAAAGCGGCCGGGCGTGCGCTAGTTTTGGCGCGCGGCGTCCGACGCGCTTTATAAAATCCAACGCCCTCCCACCGCTCTGTGCCTTGCCATCGCTCTCTCCCCACTCTGTGCCTCGCCACCACTCTCTCCCCACTCTGTGCCTCGCCACCACTCTCTCCCTGCTCTTTATCGCCTCACTGCCGCCGTGCCACCATGCCGCTACATCGCCGGGAAACTTGGGGATACCGCAACGTCCGCGCACGCCCCTCCGGCGGCTTCTCCACCAAGATCCGGTTCGGCGGGATGCGCCTCGGCCTAGGCAATTTCGACACCGCCAATGAGGCCGCCTGCGCGTACGATGCGGCGGCGTGGCGCCTCCGGTGGCCTCATAGTACGTTGAACTTCCCCAACGTGCCGACGCGGGAGTGGCGCAGGAGCTCGCACCTCAGCCGCGGCTTAGCACCGACGAGGATCGTCGCAACAACCGGAGGCGGGAGCACCGTCTCGGCATCGCCGAGATGAACAAGGAAGCCATGGCGCTGTGGCGCCAAAGCTTCCCGCAGGACATCATCAACGAGCGCGAGTTCTATGTGCAAAGGAGGATAGAGAGGGATAAGAGGAGGGCAGAGCGAGCCCCCTATCGCGAGGACAAGCGTAGGCGAAAAGCGGACGCTCAATTCAACATGAGTCTAGGAGCAGCGTCGCCCTGGGAATCCAACGATGATCAGTATCTTCATGCCTACAATCATACGTCGGAGGAGGACATTACCGAGGAGGAGTCAGACGGCGAGGAGTAGTTGAATTATCTTTTTTTATCTATCAATGCTGAGAACTATGCTCTACTCTCTAGTCTCACTACTTCTCGATCTCAGCACTATAAATGCTTTTTTAAAAGCGCCACGCCTTGCGATTCTGTTGGAGATGCTCTAAGATGGCAGACGAGTGCTTTAATGTTGCCCACAAGATGCGCGAGTATTACTAGTTGTCGGCGTTCTGGGAACGGGGTCCCCAGACTTGCCTGCCTGCGGCCTGCGGCGTGGCTCAAGGGGAGGACTTGTACTAGATGTTCCCCTTCAAAATGACTGTTGTTGGCTCCCTTCCTGCTTGATATTTGGGAAGAGGACCAGGGCCTCTATAAATAGAGATAGCCACCACAGTAGATCTGATCTCATCCAGAGACGACCGAATCCACCCAAGTAGAACACCACACCCGCTCAAGAACACCCCTCGCGAGGCTGTTCTTCCTTTGTACTTTTCATCATCAGCCCCTGAGGCAATCCACCACACCACAAACTAGAGTAGGGTATTACACCACAACGGTGGCCCGAACTAGTATAAACCTTGTTTCCCTTGTGTTGTTCATCGTGTAGCTTAGATTCACGGCGAGGCGTTGGGACGTGGATCGATAGGAAGTAGATCTTCGCGCGCACCCCAGAGTTCGAACCTTAAGGGTTTTGCCGGAACCCGATATGCGACATTTGACGCGCCAGGTAGGGGTGCGCCGGAGCTCTCCCTTCCGTTGACCCGCTCTCCATCAACATCGTGCTTCGCTCTCATGGCCGACGGTGCACCGCCCGCTCCGGCGACCGACGCCAGCACTGGGGCCAGGGGGCTCCGAGCCTTGGACCCCGCCTTGCGACAGGTGCAGTGGCCGCACAAGTTCAAACCGGAGATGCCGCCGCGCTATGCCGACGCGACGGATCCGCTAGCTTTCCTGCTGGCATATGAGGAGGCCTTCCTCAGGGCCGGGGGCGACGACAGGGTCATGGCTAACTGGTTTCCCATGGCCCTCACCGGCGTTTCACGCATGTGGCTGATCCACCTGCCAACGGCTTCTGTGGCCTCATGGGAGGAGCTGCGTGACCTCTTCCTCGCCCATTACGCTGCGCCGGCGCCACCGATCGTCGCAGCTCTCCTGGGCGGCTTGCAGGCGCCACTGTAACACCCCGGATGTAACTTTCCATCTTTGTAACTCCAACTCTTGCCATTTTCGGCTATGTGATATGATATTCCCTCTGTGGTTGGGTTTTGTCTTTTGTTTTGCATTTTATTCATGTCATGCATATCATATCATGTCATCATGTGCATCTCATTTGCATACGTGTTCGTCTCATGCATCCGAGCATTTTTCCCGTTGTCCGTTTCGCAATCCGACACTCCCACATGCACCGGCGCACCCCTCTTGTCTCTTTTCATGTGCGGGTGTTGAACGTTCTCAGAATGGACCGAGCCTTGCCAAGTGGCCCTGGTATAGCACCGGTAGACCACCTGTCAAGTTTCGGGTCATTTGGAGCTCGTTTGGTACTCCAACGGTTATCCGCATATCCGCAAAGGCCTCTTTTAAGTTGCAGCCCAACACCCCTCCAAAACAGCCCAATAACCCATCTAACTCCCCTCCATACCCTCGGTCGTTCGATCACGATTGTGTGGGCGAAAACCACACCTCATTTGGACACTCGTAGCTCCCTCTATCTATAAATATGCCTCCCCCTCCGAAATTCACGGGCGAAACCCTAGCGAAATCCCCCCTCTCCGCAGCCGGACTCGTCCGGATCGGACCGGACGCGTCCGCTGCCGCGCCCCGGTGAATCGGAGCTTGCCACGTGGCGTCGCCGCGCCAGCCCCGCCGCCGGCCCGCGAGGCCCAGCGCCGGCCCTCCCCGCGCCTCCCCGGCCCGCGCGCGCCTCCCC
>NC_041383.1:508617096-508626608 GCF_002162155.2 Triticum dicoccoides
CGGACCGTCGCCGGCCGCCCCGCAACTCGCCGCCCGGACCGCCACCGTCGCCCCGCGTCTAGCCGCGTCGCCCCCTCGCCTAATCGCCGTCCCCGCCGTCCCAGGCCCCGGATCCAGCAAGGAGCGCTCAGATCCGGCCGCCCCCCCCCTCGCCGGCGTTCTCCTTCCTCTCCGGCGGCCGCATCGACGTCGGCGTCCGAGCCGGTCCAGATCCGATCGATCCGGTTGACTTTCTTCCCCCCGTTTTTCACCAAGTCATTTTACTGCTGTTAAAATTGTTGCATGTTCATCGCATCACATCTTCGCACCCGTAGGTCCGTTTCGTGCGTGTAATATGTCAAATTGTTCGTCCCGAAGAGTACATCATTTCATTCCATTGCATCATTTGCATTTGAGCTCATCTTGGTGCCCGAAATGCTGTTGGAAGAGGGCTTCATATCGTTAGTTTCAGATTCTTATCAGCACGAGCTCTTTTGTCATTTTTGCCATGATTGATGTGTACATCCTATGAGGTTGATCCCTAAATGTGTTTTGAACTAGGCTATGTCTTCTTTACAGAGGTGCTTACCATGTATTTTTGTGATAAACGTGGTGACTAGCACAAGCATGCAAACTAGGCTTCGTGATAATGTTGATTTTAGTTCCTGTTCTGCTGTAATTTTGATGCCATGTAAACATGTTGCTACAGAGAGATACATGCATAATGTGAGATACTTCAGTAAGGGTGTTTTGAAAACATGGTTATGCTCTATCCATCCATGGTCCTGGTTGCAATTATGGAGTAGTCTAGCATGTCATTTTCGTGCTCTACTTTTGCTTCAAAATGTTTCCTGGCAGATTGTTTACATGTTATTCAATTTGGCCAAGGTTGTTGTAGTTGGTCCGGATATGCTATGATGTTGTTTCTTGCCATGTATAGCTTCTATGACATGTCTTCTTGATGGATGTATGCTTAGTATCATGAAATGCTCTGTAGTGAGTGCATCGAGCTCGCGAAGGTGCCTTCGTAATTATTTCAATGCCATGCTTTGTTTGCTGAAATCTGTTAACGAAACTTGCTATGTTTACGTGGGTGCCATCGTATTTTCTGATCCTTTTTGACTTATGGTCAGTAAGGGACTTTTGATATATGCTTTGAGTAGATTCATGTCATGCCTTAGTTTGCTATTATAAGTTCCTGTAGCATGTTAAAAACCTGCTCTGAACATTGCTTCGTGCTGCTATTTATACCATGTCCAGCGTGATAATTTTTTGCACTTTCTCCATGCTTGTTTGAACCTGTTATGATGTGAATTAGCCGTAGCTCAGTGTTCCTCTTTTGTAAAGCATCTCCTGTAGATCACTGCCATATGCTTTGTTTTTATGTTGGGGTGCTGTAGCATAGTTTCTTGTTGCATGCTAAGTAGCATCGCGCTGTTAATCGCAGCTTTGTGCCATTCTTGTTTTGCTTGTCATTTGCAAACCGTGCATCCGTTCCCGGTGATCTTTATATCGATTTAAACCGAAATCATCTCATCTTTCCAGCGGCATACTTGGTTTGCCAAGTTGATGCCTTGTTCATCCTTTTTCCTCCCGAAGCACGCATATGCATTGCATATCACATCTCGCATATCATGACATGTTTTGCATCATGTTGCTTGTGCATTGCATCGTGATTTATTGTGGTTCCTTTGCTTGTGTTCTTGATTTGAGTAGAGCCGGGAGACGAGTACGTGCACGAGGAACCTGTTGAGTACGGTTACGAGGATCCAGCCTTCGACAACTCTGAGAACCTTGCAGGCAAGATGACCATACCTTCGAAATCATTTCTATCTTTGCTTGCTAGTACTCGCTCTATCGCTTTGTTAGCCCTACCTGCCTTTGTTTACCATGCCTACCTTTTGCCATGTCAAACCTCTAACCATCCTGTCCTAGCAACCGTTGATTAGCTATGTCACCGCTTTTGCTCAGCCCCTCTTATAGCGTTGTTAGTTGCAGGTGAAGATGAAGTTTGTTCCTGGTCGGAACACGGATATTCTGGGATATCACAATATCTCATGTTTAATTAATGCATCTTATATACTTGGTAAAGGGTGGAAGGCTCGGCCTTATGCCTGGTGACTTGTTCCACTCTTGCCGCCCTAGTTTCCGTGATACCGGTGTTATGTTCCTTGAGTTTGCGTTCCTTACACGGTTGGGTGATTTATGGGACCCCTTAACAGTTCACTTTGAATAAAACTCCTCCAGCAAGGCCCAAACTTGGTTTTACCATTTGCCACCTAAGCCCTTTTCCCTTTGGTTTTCGCGAGCCCAAGGGTCATCTTTATTTAACCCCCCGGGCCAGTGCTCCTCCGAGTGTTGGTCCAAACTAGAGCACCGTGCGGGACCATTCCTTGGCAACTTGGATTCATCAGTACCTGTACGCTTAGCTTATCCGGTGTGCCCTGAGAACGAGATATGTGCAGCTCCTATCGGGATTTATCGGCACATCGGGTGGTCTTGCTGGTCTTGTTTTACCATTGTCGACATGTTTTGCGAACCGGGATTCCGAGGCTGATCGGGTCTTCCCGGGAGAAGGTCTATTCCTTCGTTGACTGTGAGAGCTTGTGATGGGCTAAGTTGGGACACCCCTGCAGGGTATATGATCTTTCAAAAGCCGTGCCCGCGGTTATGAGGCAGATGGGAATTTGTTAATGTCCGGTTGTAGATAACTTGACACTTGACTTCATTAAAATGCATCAACCGAGTGTGTAGCCGTGATGGTCTCTTCTCGGCGGAGTCCGGGAAGTGAACACGGTTTGTGTTATGCTTGACGTAAGTAGTTTCAGGATCACTTCTTGATCACTTCTAGTTTCTCGACCGACGCGTTGCTTCTCTTCTCACTCTCACTTGCGTATGTTAGCCACCATATATGCTTAGTGCTTGCCGCAGCCCCACCATATCACACCTTTTCCTACCTATGAGCTTAAATAGTCTTAATGTCGCGGGTGTGAGATTGCTGAGTCCCCGTGGCTCACAGATTCTACCAAAACAGATGCAGGTGCCGAGGATACCAGCGCAGATGGCGCAACTGAGCTGAAGTGGGAATTTGATGAGGCCCTTGGTCGTTACTATGTATCGTTTCCAGATGATCAGTAGAGGTGCCCAATTGGGGCGATCGGGGATCTAGCATTTGGGGTTGTCTTCTTTTCTTTGAACTTGACCGTAGTTGGTCTATGAGTGTACTTTGAATGATGTATGAACTTAATTTATGTATTGTGTGAAGTGGCGATTGTAAGCCAACTCTCTTTATCCCATTCTTGTTCATTACATGGGATTGTGTGAAGATGACCCTTCTTGCGACTAAACCACTATGCGGTTATGCCTCTAAGTCGTGCTCCGACACGTGGGAGATATAGCCGCATCGTGGGTGTTACAAGTTGGTAATCAGAGCCATCCCCGACTTAGGAGCCCCCTGCTTGATTGTTTGCTGGCGATGTTGAGTCTAGAACAAAAATGTTTTGAGTCTTAGGATTATATATATCGAAGAGTAGGATTCTTTTTGCTCCTCAGTCCCTTCGTCGCTCTGGTGAGGTCTCCTGATGTAGATGTTTTGACTATCCTCTTCTCAAATTTTCACTAAATTTTTTAGGATCACGCGGGTATCTTGGAATCGTTTCGATGGTTTTGTGACGAGAACATTGTTCTTGGTGCCTCCTGTCTATTTATGTGGCTTTGACCCGGGGAGTCGAGCTCTGAGGTGTTGTCATCACAATTTTATCATTGCAGTTCTGGAATACCTGAGTTTTGCCGACATCGAAAATCTCTTTTATGCAGTTGTTGGTGAGATAACCCCGATAACCCAGTACTGGGGCGAGCTCGGGAGTATTGCCATAACTCTTATAACGTATGCTTTTCGAAGGTTGAGGTACACGATTTCCGAAGGTTTCTTGGTTATGTGTTGACGGATGGATACGACTGGATGTAGGGATTGTTAGTTTGGGTGAGATATTGTGCTTCCCCTGTATCCCCAACACCAGATTGCATAACCAGAAAATTTCGGGAGTTTATAGGTGGGATTCAAGTAGCTCTAGCATTTCTTCCGCAGATATTTGGTTTGTGATTGGGTAATCCTTACCACTTATTTGTTCCGGTTGTACCTTGTTTATTTTATTCATCAATCTCTATTCAAGTGGCTTCTCACCTTTATGGACGTGTGATGTTTACTTTGGAATTCATTCGTTCATCCTTGTTCGAATGTTTATTGTGAAGACTATATGTTGCAATTTCTATCCGTTGATTCAACTTGTCTATCTGTCTATCAAGATGCTAACGGATGTCACCCTCTTCAGGATGGCTCCGCCAACGCGTCTAAATCCGGATCGCAATGATGGGAGTCAGGCGAACCCTCCACCTCCACCTCCACCTCCGGAGGCATGGCAAGCTTTGATGGCAGCCTCTAACGCCCATGCTCAGATGATGATCCAGCTCATGCAAGAGCGCAACCAAGGCCAAGGCAACCAAGGGAATCAAGGTCAAGGGCAGTTCAATCATCAGCCTCAGTTTCCTACCCTCAACCAATTCCTTGCAAATCAGCCGAAGTCTTTCAGCTATTGTGTCGAGGCCACAGACGCCGATGATTGGCTCGTGGATATCAACAAGCATTTTGAATGCAGCAACGTTAGGCCCGAGGACTATGTCAAGTTCGCTTCTTTTGAGCTCAAGGATCAGGCAGCTGATTGGTTCCAGCAATACAAGGATTCCAGAGGTGGTCGAGTGATTACTTGGACTGATTTCTGTCGGGACTTTAAAGCTCACCATATTCCTACCAGTGTTGTTGAGAGCATGCGTGAGGAGTTCCACAATCTCAAGCAAGGCAACATGTCAGTGTACGAATACTACAAGCAGTTTCAGAAACTTGCTCGCTTTGCTAAGCAAGATGTTCCAGATGAGAAGAGTATGATCTATCAGTTCAGAGGTGGCCTTAGAGAGGATCTGCAGTTAGCTCTCGTTCTTGTTGAGCCTACTCAGTTTGATCAATTCTACAATATGGCACTCAAGCAAGAAGGTGCTTAGCTCAAGTGTGAGGCGTCTAAGAAGAGAATCAGAGATGCAGTGCAATCTTCTTCTTCCTCACAAGTGGCAGCTAAGCAGCAGAAGTTCTACCTGCCTCCTCCTCCGTTTCGTCAGCCTTACCAACAGAAGAACTCAGGTGGTCGTGGATCTTCCCACCCACCCAACCCAAGCTATCAGAACAAGTCTCAGCCTCAAGCTCCAAAGTCGAATGCTCCTTATCATCGTCCGCTCTCAGAAGTGACTTGCAACAAGTGCCAGCAGAAAGGCCACTACGCGAACAAATGCTTAAATCAAAGGCGCCTTCCTCCTCCTCCTCCTGTGAGATCTTCAAGCAATGCAGTGGTCAAGCATAATCCAAAGTCTGCAAAGGTGAACATGATGAATACAACTCAGGCAGAGGATTCTTCAGATGTGATCATGGGTAATCTCCCTGTTAATGATATTCCCGCAAAAGTCTTATTTGATACCAGTGCTTCGCATTGTTTCATGTCTAGATCATTTGTTGCAAAGCATGATTTCATTTCGGAAATGTTGGAAAAACCCATGGGAGTTGTTTCTCCGGTCTCTTCTATGAGGGCTACCACAATGATTCCGGATGTTTCTATCAAGATGGGCGACTATAAATTTCTGTCTTCTCCAATTGTTCTTGGCGACTCTGATATTGATCTAATTCTTGGGATGAACTGGCTTTCTGAGCACAAGGCTCAGCTTGATTGTGCTGCCAGGCAAATTCAATTGACACACCCTTCTGAGGATGTTATCATCTATGCCGCTCGTGATGAAACCATTCGGTTGTTTTCTCTCAATGAGAAGGGAAAGTTGGATGCTATTTCTCAAATTCCAGTTGTTTGTGAGTACCAAGATGTCTTTCCAGAAGAGCTTCCGGGTATGCCTCCTCATCGGCCAGTCGAGTTCGTTATTGATCTTGAGCCCGGTACAGAACCCGTTTGCAAGCGTCCATACAAGCTTGGACCCAAGGAGCTGAAGGAATTGAAGAAGCAGCTCGATGAACAAGAGCGTTCTTCCCCATGGGGTTTGATCAGACCGAGTTCTTCCCCATGGGGTTGTGGAGTTCTTTTTGTCCAGAAGAAGGATGGCACGGACCGACTTTGCGTCGATTACCGTCCGTTGAACAAGAAGACAATCAAGAACAAGTATCCACTTCCCAACATCAATGAGCTTTTTGAGCAACTCAAAGGTGCTAAAGTATTCTCCAAGCTTGACCTTCGTATGGGTTATCATCAGATTCGCATTCGTGAAGAAGACATTCCCAAGACAGCATTCAGAACAAGCTATGGTTCTTATGAATATACTGTCATGTCTTTCGGCCTTGTCAATGCTCCTCCAACGTTCTCTCGCATGATGAACTTTATCTTCAACCCCTACACCAATGAATTTGTTCTGGTGTATCTCGATGATATTTTGGTCTTCTCCAAGAATAAGCAGGATCATGCCAAACATTTGCGATTGGTGCTCGACAAGCTCAGAGAGCATCAATTCTATGCGAAGTTTTCCAAATGTGAGTTCTGGCTTGATGAAGTTCTTTATCTTGGTCATATCATCTCCGCCAAGGGAATTGCTGTTAATCCCGCAAAGGTTTCTGCAGTTCTGAATTGGGAACCTCCTCAGAATGTCAAACAGCTTCGCAGTTTTCTCGGTCTTGCAAGCTATTGCCGAAGATTCATTGAGAACTTCTCTAAGATTGCAAAGCCTCTTTCCAACCTCCTCCAGAAGCATGTCAAGTATGTCTGGACGCCTGAGTGCGAAGTCGGTTTCAACACCCTCAAAGAGAAGCTAGTCACAGCTCCTGTTTTGACTCCTCCTGATGAATCCAAGCCATTCGAAGTATTCTGTGATGCTTCCCTTCAAGGTCTCAGTGCTGTGTTGATGCAAGAGAAGAAAGTTGTGGCCTATACCTCTCATCAGTTGAAGCCCAACGAAAAGAACTACCCCACTCATGATCTTGAGTTGGCGGCAGTTGTCCATGCATTGATAACATGGAGACATCTCTTATTGGGAAGGCAAGTGGACATTTTCACCGATCACAAGAGCCTCAAGTATATCTTCACTCAACCCAACCTTAATATCAGGCAAACTCGATGGGTCGAAATGATTCAGGAGTACAATCCGAGTATCGAATATACTCCTGGCAAGGCGAATGTGATTGCAGATGCTCTGAGCAGAAAGGATTATTGCAACAGTCTAATTCTCAAGCCGTTTCAACCGGATCTTTGTGAAGCCTTCCGCAAGCTGAATCTTCAAGTTGTTCCTCAAGGCTTTCTTGCCAACCTCATAGTCTCTCCTACTTTGGAAGATCAAATTCGTGAGGCACAACTCCTGGATACCATCGTGAAGAAGGTGAAACGTGGTATTGACAAGGGCATTCCCAAATACAAGTGCTATCGCTTGGATGACAAAGATACGGTTTTCTTCGAGGATCGCATTGTGATTCCAAAAGGTGATCTGAGAAAAGTCATCATGAATGAGGCACACAATTTCTCTCCTATCCATTCATCCTGGAAGTACAAAGATGTACCATGACCTCAAGCAGTCATATTGGTGGACTCGAATGAAGCGAGAGATTGCTCAATTCGTGAATGAATGTGATGTCTGTAGAAGAGTGAAAGCAGAACACCAACGACCAGCTGGTCTCCTCCAACCTCTTGCTATTCCGGAATGGAAGTTTGATCATATCGAGATGGACTTCGTGACTGGTTTTCCTAAGTCCAAGCGTGGAAATGATGCTTTCTTCGTTGTCATTGACAAGCTTACCAAAGTGGCTCATTTTCTTCCTATCAAAGAATCTATCACAGCAGCTCAGCTGGCAGAGCTATACACCTCCAGAATTGTCTCCTTGCACGGCATTCCACAATTGATATCTTCAGATCGTGGAAGCATCTTCACTTCTAAGTTCTGGGACTCCTTTCAAACGGCCATGGGTACCAACATTCGTTTCAGCACAGCTTTCCATCCTCAAACAAGTGGCCAAGTCAAGCGAGTAAATCAAATCCTTGAAGATATGCTCAGGGCTTGTGTCATCTCTTTCGGTATGAAGTGGGAAGATTGTCTTCCATATGCCGAGTTTTCCTACAACAATAGCTTCCAAGCGAGTTCGGGCAAGGCCCCATTCGAAATTCTCTATGGCAGAAAGTGCCGTACTCCTCTCAACTGGTCTGAGACAGGTGAATGCCAACTTCTTCGCAATGACTTGATCACAGAAGCCGAAGAAATGTGCAAATTCATTCGTGATAATCTCAAAGCCGCGCAATCGCGCCAAAAGAGTTACTATGATAGCAAGCACCGTGACTTGGCTTTTGAAATCGAAGACCATGTCTACCTCCGCGTCTCTCCAATGAAAGGCACTCGTCGCTTCGGTATCAAAGGGAAGCTTGCCCCTAGATACGTGGGTCCTTTCAAGATCATTGGAAAAAGAGGCGATCTCGCCTATCAACTTGAGCTTCCATCCAACTTTGCAAATGTGCACGGTGTGTTTCACGTGTCACAGCTTCGCAAGTGCTTCAAGACTCCTAAGCGCACTATCAACTTCGAAGAGATCGACCTCCAAGAAGATCTCTCTTATCATGAGCACCCCGTTGCTATTCTTGAAGAAACCAAGCGCAAGACTCGCAACAAGTCAATCAAATGCCTGAAAGTGAAGTGGTCACACCATTCCGACCGAGAAGCCACCTGGGAGCGCGAGGATCACCTCCGTTCTGAATATCCGAAGTTCTTTCAGTCCTAGATCTCGGGACGAGATCCTCTTGTAGTGGTGGAGTGTTGTAACACCCCGGATGTAACTTTCCATCTTTGTAACTCCAACTCTTGCCATTTTCGGCTATGTGATATGATATTCCCTCCGTGATTGGGTTTTGTATTTTTTTTTGCATTTTATTCATGTCATGCATATCATATCATTTCATCATGTGCATCTCATTTGCATACGTGTTCGTCTCATGCATCCGAGCATTTTTCCCGTTGTCCGTTTTGCAATCCGACACTCCCACATGCACCGGCGCACCCCTCTTGTCTCTTTTCGTGTGCGGGTGTTGAACATTCTCGGAATGGACCGAGCCTTGCCAAGTGGCCCTGGTATAGCACCGGTAGACCACCTGTCAAGTTTCGGGTCATTTGGAGCTCGTTTGGTACTCCAACGGTTATCCACATATCCGCAAAGGCCTCTTTTAAGTTGCAGCCCAACACCCCTCCAAAACAGCCCAATAACCCATCTAACTCCCCTCCATGCTCTCGGTCGTTCGATCACGATCGTGTGGGCGAAAACCACACCTCATTTGGACACTCGTAGCTCCCTCTATCTATAAATATGCCTCCCCCTCCGAAATTCACGGGCGAAACCCTAGCGAAATCCCCCCTCTCCGCAGCCGGACACGTCCGGATCGGACCGGACGCGTCCGCCGCCGCGCCCCGGCGAATCGGAGCTCGCCACGTGGCGCTGCCGCGCCAGCCCCGCCGCCGGCCCG
>NC_041383.1:508627124-508659274 GCF_002162155.2 Triticum dicoccoides
CTCGCCACCCGGACCGCCGCCGTCGCCCCGCGTCCAGCCGCGCCGCCCCCTCGCCTAATCGCCGTCCCCGCTGTCCCAGGCCCCGGATCCGGCGAGGAGCGCTCAGATCCGGCCGCCCCCCCCTCATCGGCGTTCTCCTTCCTCTCCGGCGGCCGCATCGACCTCGGCGTCCGAGCCGGTCCAGATCCGATCGATCCGGTTGACTTTCTTCCCCCCGTTTTTCACTAAGTCATTTTACTGCTGTTAAAATTGTTGCATGTTCATCGCATCACATCTTCGCACCCGTAGCTCCGTTTCGTGCGTGTAATATGTCAAATTGTTCGCCCGAAGAGTACATCATTTCATTCCATTGCATCATTTGCATTTGAGCTCATCTTGGTGCTCGAAATGCTATTGGAAGAGGGCTTCATATCGTTAGTTTCAGATTCTTATCAGCACGAGCTCTTTTGTCATTTTTGCCATGATTGATGTGTGCATCCTATGAGGTTGATCCCTAAATGTGTTTTGAACTAGGCTATGTCTTCTTTACAGAGGTGCTTACCATGTATTTTTGTGATAAACGTGGTGACTAGCACAAGCATGCAAACTAGGCTTCGTGATAATGCTGATTTTAGTTCCTGTTCTGCTGTAATTTTGATGCCATGTAAACATGTTGCTACAGAGAGATACATGCATAATGTGAGATACTTCAGTAAGGGTGTTTTGAAAACATGGTTATGCTCTATCCATCCATGGTCCTGGTTGCAATTATGGAGTAGTCTAGCATGTCATTTTCGTGCTCTACTTTTGCTTCAAAATGTTTCCTGGCAGATTGTTTACATGTTATTCAATTTGGCCAAGGTTGTTGTAGTTGGTACGGATATGCTATGATGTTGTTTCTTGCCATGTATAGCTTCTATGACATGTCTTCTTGATGGATGTATGCTTAGTATCATGAAATGCTCTGTAGTGAGTGCATCCAGCTCGCGAAGGTGCCTTCATAATTATTTCAATGCCATGCTTTGTTTGGTAAAATCTGTTAACGAAACTTGCTATGTTTACGTGGGTGCCATCGTATTTTCTGATCCTTTTTGACTTATGGTTAGTAAGGGACTTTTGATCTATGCTTTGAGTAGATTCATGCCATGCCTTAGTTTGCTATTATAAGTTCCTGTAGCATGTTAAAAACCTGCTCTGAACATTGCTTCGTGCTGCTGTTTATGCCATGTCCAGCCTGATAATTTTTTGCACTTTCTCCATGCTTGTTTGAACCTGTTATGGTGTGAATTAGCCGTAGCTCAGTGTTCCTCTTTTGTAAAGCATCTCCTGTAGATCACTTCCATATGCTTTGTTTTATGTTGGGGTGTTGTAGCATAGTTTCTTGTTGCATGCTAAGTAGCATCGCGCTGTTAATCGCAGCTTTGTGCCATTCTTGTTTTGCTTGTCATTTGCAAACCTGCATCCGTTCCCGGTGATCTTTATATCGATTTCAACCGAAATCATCTCATCTTTCCAGCGGCATACTTGGTTTGCCAAGTTGATGCCTTGTTCATCCTTTTTCCTCCCGAAGCACGCATATGCATTGCATATCACATCTCGCATATCATGACATGTTTTGCATCATGTTGCTTGTGCATTGCACCGTGATTTATTGTGGTTCCTTTTCTTGCGTTCTTACTTTGGGTAGAGCCCGGAGACGAGTACGTGCACGAGGAACCTGTTGAGTACGCTTACGAGGATCCAGCCTTCGACAACTCTGAGAACCTTGCAGGCAAGATGACCATACCTTCGAAATCATTTCTATCTTTGCTTGCTAGTACTCGCTCTATCGCTTTGTTAGCCCTACCTGCCTTTGTTTACCATGCCTACCTTTTGCCATGTCAAACCTCTAACCATCCTGTCCTAGCAACCGTTGATTGGCTATGTCACCGCTTTTGCTCAGCCCCTCTTATAGCGCTGTTAGTTGCAGGTGAAGATGAAGTTTGTTCCTGGTCGGAACACGGATATTCTGGGATATCACAATATCTCCTGTTTAATTAATGCATCTTATATACTTGGTAAAGGGTGGAAGGCTCGGCCTTATGCCTGGTGACTTGTTCCACTCTTGCCGCCCTAGTTTCCGTGATACCGGTGTTATGTTCCTTGAGTTTGCGTTCCTTACACGGTTGGGTGATTTATGGGACCCCCTTAATAGTTCGCTTTGAATAAAACTCCTCCAGCAAGGCCCAAACTTGGTTTTACCATTTGCCACCTAAGCCCTTTTCCCTTTGGTTTTCGCGAGCCCAAGGGTCATCTTTATTTAACCCCCCGGGCCAGTGCTCCTCCGAGTGTTGGTCCAAACTAGAGCACCGTGCGAGACCATTCCTTGGCAACTTGGATTCGTCGGTACCTGTACACTTAGCTTATCCGGTGTGCCCTGAGAACGAGATATGTGCAGCTCCTATCGGGATTTGTCGGCACAGCGGGTGGTCTTGCTGGTCTTGTTTTACCATTGTCGAAATGTTTTGCGAACCGGGATTCCGAGGCTGATCGGGTCTTCCCGGGAGAAGGTCTATTCCTTCGTTGACTGTGAGAGCTTGTGATGGGCTAAGTTGGGACACCCCTGCAGGGTATATGATCTTTCAAAAGCCATGCCCGCGGTTATGTGGTAGATGGGAATTTGTTAATGTCCGGTTGTAGATAACTTGACACTTGACTTCATTAAAATGCATCAACCGAGTGTGTAGCCGTGATGGTCTCTTCTCGGCGGAGTCCGGGAAGTGAACACAGTTTGTGTTATGCTTGACGTAAGTAGTTTCAGGATCACTTCTTGATCACTTCTAGTTTCTCGACCGACGCGTTGCTTCTCTTCTCACTCTCACTTGCGTATGTTAGCCACCATATATGCTTAGTGCTTGCCGCAGCCCCACCATATCACACCTTTTCCTACCTATGAGCTTAAATAGTCTTAATCTCGCGGGTGTGGGATTGCTGAGTCCCCGTGGCTCACAGATTCTACCAAAACAGATGCAGGTGCCGAGGATACCAGCGCAGATGGCGCAACTGAGCTGAAGTGGGAATTTGATGAGGCCCTTGGTCGTTACTATGTATCGTTTCCAGATGATCAGTAGAGGTGCCCAGTCGGGGCGATCGGGGATCTAGCATTTGGGGTTGTCTTCTTTTCTTCGAACTTGACCGTAGTCGGTCTATGAGTGTACTTTGAATGATGTATGAACTTAATTTATGTATTGTGTGAAGTGGCGATTGTAAGCCAACTCTCTTTATCCCATTCTTGTTCATTACATGGGATTGTGTGAAGATGACCCTTCTTGCGACTAAACCACTATGCGGTTATGCCTCTAAGTCGTGCTCCGACACGTGGGAGATATAGCCGCATCGTGGGTGTTACAGCCACCCTTGGGCCGCCACGTCAAGCCATTCGTCCGCCAGATTGGTGCCGCCCTCATGCGCCACGGAGCTCCTCCGGGTTGGGTGGCACCCAAGGCCGACTTGACCTTCAGCTTGGACGATCACCCCGCCAACACCGCCTGCTCGGGTGCGCTCCCGATGCTTTGCATGCCCACCATCTGCCAGGTGGCCGTCACCAGGACCCTCATCGACGGCTGTGCTGGCCTCAACGTGCTCTCGGTGGAGGCCTTTAGCCTCCTCCACGTGCCGCTGGAACGACTCCGACCCAGCAAGGCCTTCTCGGGTGTAGGAGGCAGTTCAACCGGCTCCCTAGGGCAGACCCGCCTTTCGGTGACCTTTGGCACCCACGACAACTTTTGCACGGAGCTGGTCGACTTCGACATCGCCCACATCGGCCTCCCGTACAACGCCATCCTCGGCTACGCTGCCTTGGCCCAGTTCATGGAAGCGACTCACTCGGCCTACAACCTCATGAAGATGCCCGGGAGCAGCGGCGTCCTTACCATAGCCGGAGATATGAAAGATGCTGATGCGGAGCATCCTTTGGTCATCCCCATGGACCTTCCATCGCCTCACCAACCACCAAGAGGACCCATGACTAGAGCACGAGCTAGAGCTCTCAAGACCAAGGTGACTTCTCTCCTTAGTGATATCTCATATGATCCCCTCAAGACATGGCTACTACCTCAATCTGGAATGATGTGCATGATTAGGTACCAAGAGGACCCTCCCGAGGATGCACATGAAGATGGTCAAGACCCCAAGTCCAGGGAAGAAGAGAACCAATGGAAGAAGGCAAGAACAACCTCCAGGCACCGGACATCCGGCCAGGACCCGGGACATCCGGCCCCTGGAGATCTACACGGCCAGCCTTGTGTAGAAGAAACTACAGCGACCGGACATCCGGCCCCCACCGGAAATCCGGCCAAAATCCCGGACATCCGGCACCGGCGTCCAGGGAGCACAGAAGCTAGCCCCATCAGCCCAGACATCCGGCGCGTCCCGAAGCAGCAGACATTCGGCCCCTCTGAGCGGACATCCGACGTCGCCCATCCAGAGAGCAGAACAACCATCTGCGACAACCCGGACATCCGGCCCCTCAGCCCGGACATCCAGCCCCTCGCGAGCCACCGGGCATCCGGCCCGACGCCCGGACATCCGGCCTTCCCAGCGCCTGCGCGCGCGTGTTGGGCTGAGCCCATGTACCCCTTCGCCCCTAGACTATATATACTCCATCCCCACCTACGTTTTAGGGTTAGAGTTGTGATAGCTCATCTTGAGATAGAGCATAGCTCATCCATACCGGATCTACTCCACATGAGGGACCGTGCCTCCTCGGAGAAGATCCATTCGGATTCAAGGCCTCCATCCAGAGAAGACAATGAAGACCTCCTCATGGAGAAGAACGGCTACCCTTGTATCCTTCCTTTGTTGATTTTGGATCATGTTTTACCTTATGCTTTCGGTGATCTAGCCCTTATGTGATCGATTACTTGTCGGTTGAGTGATTCTCTCGTTTCTCCTCGTGTTTTCCCTTGTATTTCCACGCGTTCTTCGTGTTCCCCCCTGTAGGATCCACTCCAAACATGAAAGATCGGCCCCTAGGGTTCCGCCCTACATCATCTTGGTATCATGAGCCATGCTGATCACATTTTTGGAGCCCCTACCCCGTGTTTTCTAGCTTGATTTTGTTGTTTTCGTCCTAAATCTGAAAATCCCCGCCAAAAATAGCCCCAATTTTTTTTTGTGATTTGTTGGTGTGTTGAAGTTTTTTTGGATTTGATCCTCGTATTTGCTTTGCATCGAGTTGATCTAGCTTTTCCCCATCTCTCCCGCGATTTCCATCCACCAATTCGTCCGAATTTTGCCCTGGAGTTGCAATTTTTCCCGTGGAGTTCATCATGTTCGTCCCTGATCCAGAGCTCGGACATCCGCCCCGTGTCCACCGTACATCCGGCATTCCGGACATCCGACAGCTGGCCCGGACATCCGGCCCCTAGGAGCAGCAACTCCATCCCCCGCCCCCATTTCCGCATACTTTCGCCCAATTTTGCCCTGGTGCCCACACTTACTTCCGCATACCCCCAACGCTTTCCACAAACACCACCACCGCTCATCGCTACCTCCTATGTCGATTTTGACACGTTTTGGTCTTTGAGATTTTGGGTTGTGGTTCCCGTGTCCTATTGTGTTTCGGCTATATAGGTACGGTTCGATGTCACCATCACCACCGCTCATCTCCATCGACTACTCATCTTCGCCAAGGACGGTAACTTCGAAGACATCTTTGTCATACCTTGCAATTGCATTGATACCCCACATGTCCTTACTTTTGCGTAGCTTACCCATCGAGACTAGCCATTGAGTATTGCCGGCAACGTGACTTGTGCACATTAGTAATCATACTCCATAGTATACATACCATACCATCGCAGTGCATATCTTGGCATCAACTTGTGTGTCACAAAGTTTTCATAGCATACACAATTGCTATCTTGGTTCGTGAAGTTTTGCATGAGAAAAGAGCTCAAAAGTGAAAGAGCCACCAAAGCTTTTAAGCAAAGAGGAAAGATAAGCAAAGAGCTTATAAGCAAGAACCATAGCATCATACTACATTAAGATTGTCATATAAGATTATATTGGATCATAGCACCGAAATACCATACATATAGCATACTTGGGATAGAGATCGTTGCATTTTTGCCTAGTAGGTTGTGCACAAGCTCCATATCCGCCTATTGTGCAATCGTGCTAGCGTCTCTCTAGTATTGTGCAACAAGAGCATTTTCGTGGATTCCACATTTTGGCTCACTTTTGGTTTGCACAATCCCATTTATCTATTTGCGTGTGTGTTTCCGTGTACCCCTACTTGCTTGGTCTACTTGTTGCATTTGCAAATTTGTGAATCTTTTCCAACATTATTGAATCTCACTTTCAATTGCATCAAATTTGTGCCACCATCCTAACCAAGCTCCAACATAAGCTTTTACTTGTGTAGGTGTGAGAACTGACAAGAATTGGTACCAATAGTGCTATTTCATTGTCCGCATTTGAGTGAACTTGATTCATCATCAACATTGGTCAAGGTACATTGGTATAAGTTCTTCTCCTTCTACCACTCACATTTTGCTTGGAATGATGGATGGGCCGAGTACTTCTACCAACCCACTCTTCATCGAGCAAGACAACGACATGTCATCATACGTCACCTAGAGCCACCTCTTCGGTGCGCAACGAGCGTTGCATCAAGAGCAACAAGCAATGAATGACCGCATCGACAACCTCGCCACCGACTTGCGACTCTCTGAGCAACGTACACGATACTACTTCAACAACAAGCTCGACGCGCACAAGCAAGAGAACGATGCAAGAATGGACAAGATCTGCGCCTTGTTGGTGAACCAGACTCCTTCTACATCGTCATACTCAAGATGGAGCCACTCAAGTCGACACTCTAACGACTCCTTCTCTGGCTCAAGTACACCGTCATCGAACACTCTTCGACGAGCCGCGTGTCAAGACCGTCATGCATCTCGCAACCCGCTACACGTCAAGAATTCACAAGAGCAAGTCGATGAGCAAGTCCCTCGTCCTCACTCAAACTAAGACGCTTTTTCTCAAGCTCAAGAACGACAACGTCTTCGTCGCCAAGAAGAAGAAGAACGAGCGCGTCTACACCAAGAGCAACAAGACGCCGAGGCTCAACGTCTTCAACAACAACTACGTGAAGCGCAAGCTCTTGAGGCGCAACGTGCCCTTCAAGAATCAAGTCGAGCTATCGCCAACCGCAATCGCGAACGGCGCAATCAAGAGGAAGCCCTTCGAGAAGAAATCCAAGAGAGGAACTATCAACCGCGCGTGCAACGTCAAGCTCCACAAGCTCCTCCACAAGCTCGTCAAGCTCCACCTCAACCTCAAGTTCAACAAGAGCAAGTTGATCATGGACTTCCTCCACGCCAAGAGCAACATGAGGATGATTACCCTCACTGTCAAGGGCATCATCATCACCATCGCCAACAACACAATGAAGAGCAACACTATGGCAAGCTCAAATTCACAATGCCCAAGTTCAATGGAAGCAATGATCCCAAAGAGTACCTCTCATGGGCATTGAAGGTCGACAAAATCTTTCGTTTGCACAAGTATGAGGTAGAGAAGAAGATCGCTATGGCATCACTTGAGTTCCAAGACTATGTGCTCGTATGGTGTGAACAAGTCCTTGAGCGCCGACAAGCAAGAGGTGAACCTCCAATCACCACTTGGGCTCAAATGAAGGATGTCATGTGCGCATGTTTTGTGCCAACCTACTACAACCGTGATCTCTTCAAGAAGCTACAACTCCTCAAGCCAGGAACACAGAGTGTTGAAGAATACTACAAGGAAATGGAGGCAGCCATGATTCGAGCCAATGTCACGGAAGATGATGAGCAAACAATGGCACGATTCTTAAATGGACTCAATCATCCCATCAAGAAGATCGTCGACTTCCAACCCTACTCCAACCTCATTGAGCTCGTACATCAAGCGACCAAGGCGGAACATCAAGTGCAAGATGGCTTCAAGTACGCCAAGTACTCATCCAAGAGCTACGGCTTCTCCAACATCCAAGCTTCAACAACTCCTCCAACATCTACATCAACCAAGCCTTCTCCAAGCAACGACGAAAAGTCAAGTTTCAAGAAAACTTTGGCAAGTTCAAGTCGTCTTCCTCCTACTACAAGCAACTTCAAGCCGCGTGCTTCTTCATCTACTCCGACCGATGACACCGTCAAGACAAGCTCGTTCAAGTGTTTCACTTGCGGCGGCCGAGGCCACAAGTCCTATGAATGCACCAACAAGCGCACCATGATCCTCAACGACGATGGCACATATGACTCCATGAGTGATGAGGAGATGGAAGCTCTTGAGCAAGTGGCCATGCACCTGCGTGTGAACAAGGATGAAGATGATCAAGTCTTTTGTGATGAGGATTCGAGCCCCGCTCTCGTTGTCTCCAAGGTCTTGACTCTTCAACATCAACAAGAAGAAGACCAACGATGCCACATCTTCCACACTAAGGCCGGCATCAATGGAAGGTCCGTCAAGGTCATCATAGATGGAGGTAGTTGTCACAACTTGGCAAGTGAAGAACTATGCTCCAAGCTTCAATTGGTCAAGAGGAAGCACCCGCACCCCTACAAGGTTCAATGGCTAAGTGACTCCAACACTATACGAGTTGAGCATATGGTCCAAGTCTCCTTCAAAATTGGTGCATATGAAGACACTTTGGAGTGTGATGTGGTCCCCATGACCGTTTGCCACCTCCTTCTTGGTCGACCATGGCAATTCGACCGTGGTATCATCCACAATGGGCGCACCAATCACTATAGCTTCAAGATGAAAGGGAAGGAATATGTGCTACGACCTATGTCTCCTAGTCAAGTGATAGCCGACAAGCAAGCCACCCACCATGGAGAGAAGAGTGAGAAAGTGATCCACCCAAAAGTGAGTGAGAGCCACAAGCCAAACTTGAGCGCCTCTTTGCCTAGAGAGAAAAACTTAGTCCTATTTGCCACAAAAAGTGAGATGAGAGAAGTGTGTGAGAACCCATCGAGTGTTATGCACTTTGTCCTTGTGTGCAAGGATGGAGAACCAAAAACTAACACCTCTCAGGAGCTACCTTTAGTGTTTCAATCTCTTTTGCAGGAATTCCAAGATGTTTTCCCCGATGAGCTACCACCGGGTCTACCTCCTCTTCGAGGCATTGAGCATCGAATCGACCTCATCCCCGGAGCGCCACTTCGAAACAAAGCTCCATACCGCGTCAACCCCGAATAAACAAAGGAGATCCAACGGCAATTACAACAACTAATCAACAACGGTCATGTACGTGAAAGCCTAAGCCCTTGTGCCGTTTGGTTATACTTGTGCCTAAGCCCGATGGAAGTTTCCGCTTGTGTTCCGATTGTAGACCTATAAATGCTAGTACCGTTCGCTATAGGCATCCCATTCCTCGCTTAGATGACATGCTTGATGAACTTAGTGGAGCCAACTTTTTCTCAAAAAATGATCTTAAAAGTGGCTATTACCAAATCCGCATTCAAGAGGGTGATGAATGGAAAACTACTTTCAAAACCAAATTTGGCTTATATGAGTGGTTAGTCATGCCTATGGGTTTATCGGAGGCTCCCGGTACTTTCGTGCGTCTCATGCATTATGTGCTTCGCCCTTATATTGGAGTATTTGTTGTGGTTTACTTTGATGATATTCTTGGGTTTAGCAAAACCATGAAAGAGCATCTTATTCATGTTAGGGCTGTTTTGCAAACCCTTTGCAAGGAACGTCTTTATGCCAACTCGAAAAAATGCACATTTGGTGTTGACAAAGTGGTTTTCTTGGGTTTTGTTGTATCTTCCAAGGGTGTCCATGTTGATGAATCTAAAATTGAAGCAATTAAAACTTGGCCCCAACCCACCAATTTGCAACAAGTGCGTAGTTTTCTTGGTCTAGCAGGTTTTTATCGTCGCTTTGTGAAAGACTTTAGCACTATTGCCGCTCCTTTGCATGCTTTGAGTAAGAAGAATGCTCCTTTTGTTTGGGGATCTTTGCAATCCACCGCTTTTGATGAGCTCAAGTCTTTGCTTACTCATGCTCTGATTCTTGCTTTGCCCAACTTCGACAAAACTTTTGAGGTTCATTGTGATGCAAGTGGTACCAGAATTGGCAGAGTTTTGATGCAAGAAAAACGAGCCATTGCATATTTTAGTGAAAAACTCTCCGGTGCTCAACTTAACTATCCCATCCATGACAAAGAATTGTATACTTTAGTGCGTGTGCTACATGTTTGGGAACATTATCTTAGACCTCATGAGTTTGTCATCCATACCGATCATGAAACGCTTAAGTACTTAAAAGGTCAAACTATGTTGAACAAGTGTCATGCCAAATGGAGTGAATTTATTGAATCTTTCCCCTATGTGATCAAGTACATTAAGGGTAAGAAAAATGTAGTTGTGGATGCACTTTCGCGCATATGCACACTTGTCACTAAACTTGAGTTGAATGTTATTGGCTTTGAGCACATAAAAGACTTGTATGATAATGATCCATCTTTTGCGACTCCTTATGCTAAATGTTTGGCGCATACATCTTGGGATGGTTATCTTATGAAAGCTAACAAACTATGCATTCCCGAGTCTTCTCTTCGTTTGCTCCTTTTGCAAGAGGCTCATGGAGGCGGACTCATGGGACTTTTTGGACGCGATGAGACATTCGCCACGCTCTCCAAGAACTACTTTTGTCCCAAGATGTTCCGCGACGTCTCACGCTTCACCAACTGATGCTCTACATGTCGCAAAGCTAAGTCTAAAGCTCAATCCCATGGTCTTTACATGCCTCTTCCTATTCCTTATCAACCATGGGAAGACATTAGCATGGATTTTGTACTTGGTTTGCCTAGAACTCAAAATGGCAAGGATTCTGTGTTTGTTGTTGTGGACCGATTTTCTAAGATGGCACATTTCATCCCTTGCAACAAGATAGACGATGCTTCACACATTGCAAATCTCTTTTGTAGGGAAATCTTGCGTATCCATGGAGTACCAAAGACAATTGTCTCTGTCGGCGTTCTGGGAACGGGGGTCCCCAGACTTGCCTGCCTGCGGCCTGCGGCGTGGCTCAAGCGGAGGCCCAGTGCAGCCCAGCTTCGTCAGCTCAAGCTCAAGACCCTCGCGAGGGGCCAAGCCTAGCGGGGCGGACGACAGGAAGCTTCCTCAGGAGCAGCCTCATCAGGCGGGCTTGTGAGGAGGCGGAGAGATCAAGGCAGGGTACCTCGCGAGGTGCCCGTGACGCAAGCCATGACGATCGAGACCAGGCGGGCGCCAGGTGGGCGCCGACCTGCGCAGTGTCCTTGTTTCCCATTTGGTGCAAAGGGGGCAAGCATAGGCCAAGGCATCAGGCAAAGGTTACCATTTCGGTGCAACAAGACCAAGACCAGCGGAGCGGCAGGATGGAGGTCACCGTGGAGCCCGGGACGGCGTCACCATCAGAGACTTTGGCAGTCGAAGACCAACTTTAGTCAGGATAAGTGTACTAGATGTTCCCCTTCAAAATGGCCAATTGTTGGCGCCCTTCCCGCTCATTATTTGGGAAGAGGCCCAGGGCCTCCCTCTATAAATAGAGCTAACCACCACAGAGTAGGGATCACATTTTGGGTAGACGAGAGAGAGAGAGAGAGAGAGAGAGAGAGAGAGAGAGAGGCGATTGAACTCTCCCAAGCAGTTCATCGCATCAGCTCAAGAACACCTCTCGCGAGGCTGTTCTTCCTTTGTATTGTTCATCAGCCCCTGAGGCAATCCACCACACCACACACTGGAGTAGGGTATTACACCACAATGGTGGCCTGAACCAGTATAAACCTCGTGTCCCTTGTGTGTTGTTCTTTATAGCCTAGATTCCTTGCAAGGCTTCGAGACGTGAGTTGGTAGGGGAAAGATCTTCGTGCGCACCCCAGAGTTCAAACCTCAAGGGTCTGCCGGAACTTGAAATCCGACATTTGGCGCGCCAGGTAGGGGTGCGCCGAAGCTCTCCCTTCCGTCGACCCGCTCTCCATCAACACCGCACTTCGCCCTCATGGCGGATAACGCATCGCCTACTCCGGCTGCCGATGCCAGCACTGGGGCCAGGGGGCTCCGAGCCTTGGCCCCCGCCTTGCGACAGGTGCAGTGGCCGCGCAAGTTTAAGCCAGAGATGCCGCCACGCTACAACGGCGCGACGGATCCGCTGGCTTTCCTGCTGGCATACGAGGAGGCCATCCTCAAGGCCGAGGGCGACGATAGGGTCATGGCTAACTAGTTTCACATGGCTCTCACCGGCGTTCCGCGCATGTGGCTGCTCCACCTGCCGACGGCTTCTGTGGCCTCCTGGGAGGAGCTGCGCGAGCTCTTCCTCGCCCATTACGCTGCGCCGGTGCCCCTGGTCGTCGCAGCTCCCCTGGGAGGCTCACATCCACCACCTTCGAGCCGCTATGTCAAGCCGTTCGTCCGCCAGATCGGCGCCGACTTCAAGCGCCGAGAAGCCCCCCCGGGCTGGGTGGCACCCAAGGACGATCCGACCTTCAGCTCGGATGATCACCCCTCCAACCCCGCCTGTTCGGGCGCGCTCCCGATGCTATGCACCCCCACCATCTACCAAGTGGCCGTCACCAGGACCCTCATCGACAGTGGTGCCGGCCTCAACGTGCTCTCGGTGGAAGCCTTCATCCTCCTCCACGTGCCGCTAGAGCGGCTTCAGCCCAGTAGGCCCTTCTCGGGCGTCGGAGGCGGTTCCACTGGCTCCTTGGGATAGATCCGCCTCCCGGTGACCTTCGGCACTCACGACAACTTCCACATGGAGCTGATTGACTTCGACATCGCCCCCATCGGCCTCCTGTACAACGCCATCCTCGGCTACCCAGCCTTGGCCCAGTTCATGGCAGCGACTCACCCGGCGTACAACCTCATGAAGATGCCCGGGAGCAACGGCATCCATACCGTGTCAGGAGACACCGGGGATGCGTTGCAAGCGCTCAAGCTTGCTTTCAAGACGGCCGCGGTGGCGCAACCCGCCAGCATAGATGTCCTCGAGCCCAAGGGGGCTGCGCCAGCTAACTAGAAACGGCTATTCAGCCAAGACAAGGCGGAGACCAAGCAGGTATCGGTCGACGAGGATGGATCTGCTGGCACCGCCTTCACCATGGGCGCCAACCTCGAGCCTGCGCAGGAGGAGACCTTGATCAAGTTCCTGCACGCTAACAAGGGGGTGTTTGCGTGGGAGCCAGATCAACTGGCAGGAGTCCCAAGGGATGTGATTGAACATCATCTCAACGTGTGCCCCAACGTGCGCCCCATGAAGCAGAGGGCAAGGCGGCAATCCACTGAAAAGCAAGCTTTCATCGTCCAAGAGACCCGCAAGCGAGAGGCAGCAGGGGTTATTAGTGAGGTCCGCTACCTAGATTGATTGGCTAACCCGGTTGTCGTGCCGAAAAGGGGAGGAAAGGAACGCATGTGTGTCGACTTCACCAACCTCAACAAGGCCTGCCCGCAGGATCCATTTCCGCTCCCTCGCATCGACCAGATTGTCGACTCTACCACTGAGTGTGACCTATTGTGCTTCTTGGATGCCTTCTCAGACTATCACCAGATCAAGATGGCAGTAGAAGACATGGAGAAAACGGCTTTCCTGACCCCATGCGGAGTGTACTGCTACACCTGCATGCCGTTTGGACCGCGCAACGCAGGAGCGACCTTTTAGCGACTGATGCACATCGCCTTGGGCCGACAGCTTGGGAGAAACGCTGAAGCTTACGTCGACGACATTGTGGTGAAGTCTCGGGAGGCGAAAACCCTGATACAGGACCTGGAAGAAACCTTAACGAGCCTCCGTGAGGTAGATCCGCGGCTCAATCCGGAGAAGTGCGTGTTTGGGGTCCCTTGGGGCAAGCTCTTGGGCTTCCTCGTGTTCCAAAGGGGCATCGAAGCCAACCCAGAGAAGGTTAAGGCAGTCGAAGACATGAGCCCGCCAAAGACCCTCAGAGAAATGCAGAAGCTCACCGGGCATGTAACCGCGCTAGGACGCTTCATCTCCAGGTTGGGGGAGCGGGCACTACCCTTCTTCAAACTGATGAAGAAGAAGGGCCCGTTCGAGTGGACTGAAGAGGCCAACAGGGCATTCCAAGATCTCAAGAAGTACCTTACCAGCCCCCTGTGATGGTGGCTCCACGGCCCCAGGAGCCCCTGGTGCTTTACCTTGCAGCCACCCCCTATTCCGCCAGCGCAGCCCTTGTGGCGGTTAGAGAGGAGCGCAGGACCATCCGAAGCAGAGCAAGGCCAAGAAGGCCTCGTGAAGACCGTGACCTCAGCAGAAAAGGATCAGCCTCAGCAAGGGAGCGCACCCAGAGTGGAAGAGGCCTCTCCATGTGACCGAGCGCTGGGGGCTCCGTCGCCTCAGGAGGCGCCTCAACCCCCAAAGGACGCGGGCGGTGCCAGCACCCTCAACCTCATCGAGCACCATGTCTACTTTGTCAGCACAATGCTACGGGACGCGAGGGCACGGTACCCCATGCCCCAAAAGCTCCTCCTCGCATTGTTAGTGGCCTTGCTCAAGCTGCAACACTACTTTCAAGGCCATCCCATCAAGGTCATCTCAGCCTATCCCCTGGAAAGGATACTCAGGAGCCCCAACTCAGCTGGGAGGGTCGCTGAATGGAACATCGAACTACAAGCATTCCAGCTAGAATTCAGCATGACCAGGGTCATTAAGGGAGCTGCACTTGCAGATTTCGTGGCGGAATGGACAAAGGCACCAGGGCTCAAAACGGGCGAGGACCGGTCGCTTTCCCCAGGAAGTGAAGCGCCGGACGCCTGGATCAGGTACTTCGACGGAGCGTTCTCGTGATAGGGCGCGGGGCTAGTGCAGTGCTCATATCCCCCACTCAGGACAAGCTTTACTATGTTGTGCAGCTCTGCTTCCAGCATGGAGAGAAGGTCTCCAACAACATAGCAGAGTACGAGGGTCTGATAGCGGGCTTGAAAGCTACCATCGCCTTGGGGGTAAAGAGAATCACCATCAAGAGACGAGCACATGGAAGCGTATCTCACGGAGGTCCGCAGGATGGAGAAACAGTTTTGGGGGTTGGAGTTGCAACACGTGCCTCGCGGCACCAATCAAGAGGCTGATGACATCGCCAAGAGGGCATCCAGGCGGCTGCCTCAGGAGCCTGGCGTCTTCGAGGAGCGACTCTTCAAACCCTCTTCGGCACCATCACTATCAAGCATGGCACAACCTAGGGAGGAGCTCCCTCAGCCCCCTGCCTCGGGAGCCCCGTCCTGTGGCCCGGCCTCAGGGGCACGCTTGCTCCTGGCGCTGGAACCTCAGGAAGGATGTTGGACCGCAGAGTTCAAGGACTACTTGATGCAAGGGACCCTGCCGGAGAAGGAGGAGGACGCGGAGCATGTGGCATGGCATGCCACGACCTACTGCATCCAGGACGGAGAGCCCTACTGGAAGCGACCAAACGACGTGTCCTTATGTTGCATTTCCAGGGAGCAAGGGAAGGAGTTGTTGGCAGACATACACGATGGAGACTGTGGGCACCACTCATCATCACGAACCCTCATTGGCAAGGCATTCCGCAGCGGGTTCTACTGGCCCACAGCACTCAACGACACCGTCGAGCTGGTGAAGGCTTGTGAAGCCTGCCAATTCCACGCCAAGCAGATCCATCAGCCGGCTCAGGGCCTGCAGACCATACCCCTCTCATGGCCGTTCGTGGTTTGGGGGCTGGACATTCTGGGCCCGTTCCCTCGGGCACCAGGCGGCTATCTCTACCTCTATGTTGTCGTGGACAAGTTCACCAAGTGGGCTGAGGTCGAAGCTGTCCGCACCATCCCAGCGGGCTCTGCAGCCAAGTTCATCAGGGGCCTCGTGAGCTGATTCGGGGTGCCTAACCGCATCATCACCGACAATGGTTCGCAATTCACCAGCAATCTCTTCAAAACGTATTATGCTAACCTTGGAACGCAGATATGCTACGCTTCAGTAGCACACCCCCGGAGCAACGACCAAGCTTGTCGGCGTTCTGGGAACGGGGGTACCCAGACTTGCGTGCCTGCGGCCTGCGGCGTGGCTCAAGGAGTGGCCCAGTACAACTCCATCTTCATCAACACATGCTCAAGACCCTCGCGAGGGGCCAAGCCTCGCGGGGCGGACGACAGGAGGCTTCCTCAGGCACGGCCTCGTCAGGTTGGCTCACGAGGAGGCGGAGAGATCAAGGCGGGGTACCTCATGAGGTGCCCTGACGCAAGCCATGACGACCAAGACGCAGGCGGGTGCCAGGCGGGCGCCGGCCTGCGCAGTGTCCTTGTTTCCCCTTTGGTGCAAAGGGGGCAAGCGCAGGAAAGGGTATCAAGCAAAGGCAACCATTTCGGTGCAACAAGACCAAGACCAGCAGGACGGCAGAATGGAGGTCATCGTGGAGCCCAAGCCAGCGTCATCGGCAGGGTCTTTTGGCAGGCGAGGACCAACTTTAGTCAGGATAAGTGTACTAGATGTTCCCCTTCAAAATGGCCAATTGTTGGCGCCCTTCCTGCTCAATATTTGGGAAGAGGCCCGGGGCCTTCGCCTATAAATAGGACTAGCCACCCACAAGGTAGAGGCATTTGGAGATAAACCAGAGAGAGAGAGAGAGAGAGGCGATTGAACCCCCCCTAGCAGTTCATCGTCCCAACCAAGAACAGACCCTCGCGAGGCTGTTCTTCCCTTGTACTATCCCTCAGCAGCCCCAGAGGCAATCCACACACCACAAACTTGAGTAGGGTATTACACCACAATGGTGGCCTGAACCAGTATAAATCTTGTGTCCTTTGTGTTGTCCTTCGTGTAGTTTAAATCCTAGCGAGGCGGTGGAACACGGGTAGGCTGAGGGTGTGATTTCCGCGCGCACCCCAGTGTTCGAACCTCAAGGGTCTGCCGGAACCTGAAATCTGACATTTGGCGTGCCAGGTAGGGGTGTGCTGGAATCTGCCTTCCGTCGCCTCGTGTTTTCGCCGCCAGTCCCATCCATGTCAGACGCACGTCGCGCCCGCACCGAGCGCCGAGCCGCTCTCGCCGCTCGCGTCGCCCAGACGGCCCCCGTCGGCGGGCGACCCCGTCGTTCCCCATCGTCTGCCGTCAACGCCGCCACCGGCCCGGTGGGGAACGAGCAGCAGGCGTCGTCCCTGCACCCGTCGGTGCGGCGAGAAGGCCGCACCGCCACTCTATTGCTGACTCCGGCCGGCTCCTCGTCCCACGCCCGTCGCGCTCCTGCGGACGCGCACGCCGTGCTGCTCCTGGCGCGGGAGCTCCTGCACTACCACCCCGTCGATGACCTCTACGATGAGTGGCTCGCCCGCATAACAGAGCTCGTCAGCGCTGCTGGGGGCTCTCCTGCACCGCCCTCTCGTTGCACCGCGCATCGCCCTGCGCAAGCGACGAAGCTCAGGGGGCGCCTCAGCCGCCTCCACCTCAAGAAGGCGCCTTGGCTCCAAGGCGCATGGCCCCTGGGAAGAACCCACTCCGTCCGGCGCCAGCGCAGCAAGAGAAGAGCTGCCAAGAGATCCCTCGTCCTCAGGAAGCCGCCCGTGTGCTCCCCGCACCGGCTCGGCACGAGCACGCACCTGCTCCGGCGCGTCAGGATCCCGCGCTGCACCTCGCCGCAGCGCACAGAGACCCGCAAGATCAAGCTCTCCGTCACCAAAGGGCCCCCGCGGCCACTACAGGCTGTCGTGCCTTCTTCGCCGAGCTGCGCAGCGTGGCCTGGCCGGGCAAGTTCAAGCGAGACCTGCCCCCGCGCTACGACGGCACGGCTGACCCTGCCGAGTTCCTCCAGCTCTACGAGCTGGGCATCGAAGCTGCCAACGGAGAAGAGAAGGTCATGGCAAACTGGTTCCCATGGCGCTCAAGGACGGCGCCCGCACCTGGCTCCTGAACCTGGCTCCTGGCACGATATCCTCCTGGGACGAGATGCGCACCTGATTCATCGCCAACTTCCAAGGCACTCGCGACCGGCCCCCGGCCATGAGCGACTTGCGTCGCATCAAGCAGCAGCCGGGGGAGACCCTGCAAAAGTTCATCCAGCGCTTCAACAGCGCTCGCCTTAAGATCCCCAAGGTGTCTGAGGAGGCCATCATCTCAGCCTTCTCCGATGGCGTGCGTGACGTCAAGATGAAGGAGGAGCTCGCGATCCATGAAGACTTGTGCACCTCCCTGGAACCGTTCAATCTGGTGACCAAGTGCGCAAGGGCTGAGGAAGGGCGCCTGTCCCTCCTCGAGCTGCCAGCCACTAACCCAGAAGAGAAGAAGCCCAAGACCAAGGACATGAAGCGCAAGGGGGCTGCCGTGCTTGCAGCAGAGCTAGACACCAAGCGAGGCAGGGATCAGCCTGAGTCATCCAAGGGCAGCCGGTACTGCGCGTACCATGACCTCCACACCCACAACACCAACGAATGCCAAGAGCTCAGAGCCGTGCGAGATGTGCATGTCGGCCGACGCCCCGAGTGCAGCGACAGGGGCTATGGCCGAGGAGGAGGAAGAGGTGGAGGACGATGGGAGGACCGTGGCCCTCGCCAAGGGTGGCGTGACTGACCTCGCGAGGACCACTGGCAGGACCAGCCTCGTGAGGGAGGTTGGAGGGACCCACCTCACGAGGGAGGTTGGAGAGATCAGCCTCGCGAGGATCGCCCACAAGGCAATGCGGGCCTCCCTCCTCTGCCACCACAACCAAGGAGGAATGAAGACCATCACCAGGACGAAGGGGCTGGAGGCTTCCAGGAGCTGCGTGCAATCGCTTGCATTTTGGGCGGCGCACAAGCCCCGGCCTCTCAGCGCATCTTTAAGCAGTTTGCCCGCGAAGTGAATGCAGTCCTCCCCAAGCTTGAGGCCACACGCCCTCTCAGGTGGTCATCGTGCGCTATCACGTTCAGCTCAGTGGATCAGCTCAAGTGCGCGGCCACAGCAGGAGTCCTCCCGATGCTTTGTTCCCCAATCATCAGCAACGTGCAAGTCACCAGGACCCTCATCGATGGCAGAGCGGGGCTCAATGTCCTATCCGTCAAAACGTTCAACAATCTCCAAGTGCCATACAATCATCTACAGCCAACCAAGCCCTTCTCAGGAGTCACCGATGGTTCCACGGTTCCGATAGGGCAGGTCCGCCTTCCTGTCACCTTCGGGAACCGCAACAACTACCGCACGGAGCTCATTGACTTTGACGTCGCTCACATCCGCCTGTCGTACAATGACATCCTTGGGTGCCTGCCCTTGCCAAGTTCATGGCCGTGACCCATCACGGCTACAATGTCCTCAAGATGCCAGGAAGCGGCGGAGTCATCACTGTGCCTTGTGAAGAGAGAGATGTTGTGTGTTCCCTAGAACGTGCCTTCCAAGCCGCATCAATTGAGGACCCAGATCGCAGGAACGGGAGGCCTCCCGAGGCTGCTCCTAAGAAGAAGAAGACATCGCCTGGCCCGACCCCTCGGGAGGCTGGCCCCTCAGGGTCAGCGCCCATTCAGGCAGGACCTCCATCTGTCGCATAGGGAGGCGCGCCTGGCTCCCTCCTCGAGCAAGGCTCGGGGGCTCTCTCCTGGAGGGCCATCGACTTTGCTAAGATTACGAGGGAGGCGCTCGGGCACCACTTGGAGGCGTGCTTCAACGCACGTTTCCCTTAGGAGGAAGCAAGGCAAGGAGGACCAAACCCTCAGGAATTCATCAGCAAGATCATTCAAGAGTTGCAGGAGTCAAGAGTCATGAGTGGCAGCCGCCGCTTGCCCGCCGTAGCTCCCCATCCAGGCGAGGATGGTGGGCTGCGCGTCTACATCGACATACCAGGACTCAACCGAGCCGCCTCTCGGGAGCGCCTCTGGCCCTCACATGTGGGGCGCTGCGAAGGCCCACCTCAGAGCTATGTTCGCATGCCTCACGGCCTGCCGAACGCGGCTGCAGCGCATCAGCGCCTCATGAGGAGCATCTTGGAGGCTCAGGCGGTCAGGCATTGTGCAGTCTTGGTGGAGATGGAGATGGTTCGCAAGGAGCCGCCAGTGCCTTCGGAGCCTCCCGAGGCCCCTGGGCCTGGGGGCTCGTGAAGATCATCTCCCGTAGTGCACGCCATCCGCTACTTCAGCATCCCTCCAGCTTCAGCATCATCAGGTGACATCCTTCGAGTTTCATTTCCAGCTGGGAGCGCCCCCCCAGGGCTGCATCATTCCCAGGCCACGTGGGTCTGTCCCTGCGACATGTATCTCCTTTAGTTCATGTTTTCAGCTTACTTTATCGGGGGCGCCCCTCGGGTTGCATCATCCCCAAGGATGCTTGGGCCTGACCCAGCGGTGATCATTTCTTTCTGCGTCTGTCTAAATGAATTTGCTCCTTCATGATTAACGTGCTCGACCTAATCGCCCACTCGATTGGCACCGACTGATGGAGCTGCTCCCTCACAGCACGACGCTTGCGCATGGGTCCATCCCTGCAACGTCGACAAACCTGGACGGCTGAGCTCTGGCCGCGGCAACCCCGCAGGGCGCCACCTCACCAAGCCTTCAGTGCCTCGTCACCCTCCTAGAGCAACCAACAGCTGGCCGGTAGTTGTAGCGGCAAACCCTTGTTTTTCTCATGATGAACTCGCAGGATCGTTTTAAGGAGCAGCATCCGGCGCGGCCTCTGCGGCGTCTCCTTCGCCCTTGTCCACGCGAACCGCTTGCACGTTAAAGGGGGGGGGGTACCTGAGCATCGCGACTCATGGGCTCTTACTGGCTCTCCAGCCCTCACCCTCTGGCCTTGTCCACGGCATCGCGACCTGGGATACCAGCGATGGCTGAGCCCCGCTCGAGGGCCGGGACCTGAGGACGTAGAGCACGAAGGGGAGCAAAGACAAGGGGGAAGAGGCACGTAGGGGACCTCGCCAGGCAACTCCTCGGCTGCCAACGCGCGGGCCCGGCGGCGCGCCAGGGAACGGTCCCCGACCCCAGAGATAAGTCACCCTCCAGAATTACTAGTTGTCACAGCGCCGACCTTGCACCTAATGCATTTCCGTTTTTGGCGACATCGCACTCCTTTCTCACCGAGCTATGGCTGCTTGAGCGCTAAAGGGGACCTCCTGAGCATCGCGACTCAGGGGCTCTTACTGGACCCCGGGCCGCTCACCTCCTGGCCTTGACCACGGCATCGCGACCTGGCATACCAACGACGGCTGAAGCCTGCCTTTGGACCGGGACCTGTCAGCGCAGAGCGTCAAGCCCTCGCGAGGTTCGAAAGGAGGAACTAAGCTAAGACGGGACGAGCACCCCTCACCACTTCATGATAAGGATCATATTAACAAATGGAACTACAAGCATCTTACAAACCCCCGCGGGGTGTGTTCTTCGATTCCTCGCAGGGAACAAAAGGAGTAGATCCTAAGGAGTGCTACCTACGCGCGCCTCCGCAAAAGACGCCATCATCAACAGTGGGCCGTCAGCCACCGGTGCCAACCCCATACAGATCAGTGGCGGCGGCGGCCCGACGAGCCCGCCCTGCTCCGGGAGCGACGCAATCTCGGGGGCTCATAGCTGTCGTCGCTCGTCTCCGGGGTCTCTAGGAGCTCGGCGGAGCCGCTGGATCCTCCGACACCTCCGCTGCTTGAGGAGCTGCTGGGGAAGCGGTTGACGCGCCTAGTACTCACCGCCGCGGGGTCCCGGCCGCCTTTCTCAGGGCAGCACTCCAGCCGGCGTCCCTTCGCGTCGAAGACCTTGAAGGACACCAGGGAGGCGCCATCGTACTCAAGGTGGATTGCGAGGGCGCCACCCGTCTTGCCGACCCGGGCGATCTCGCCCCAGCCTCGGGTCAGGTAAACCCTGCCTGGAGCGACGACCTCAACCTCCGCTTCGGTCACATGGGCACTACAGCCGGCATGTTGCAGCCAAATCTTGATAGGCCCCCTCGGCGGGATCTCGAATGCGAAGGAAGGAGGAAGGCGAATCCAAGACCGAGGAGGCGTGGCGGCGTAGAGCACGAGCTCGCGAGCAGAGCCCATGGCGTGAACCCCAGGTGGAACGACGCGCACCGCCGTGATCCGCCGGCGGCGACAGCGCCTCTGGCGATGCTGCTCGGCGCCAGTATCTTGAGGGCCCTCGATCCGGGTGTACAAGGGCAGTGGGAATCCCGGCGGCGGCCGCTCGAACCATGGCCTCAACACCTCCTGCCGAACACCTCCTTCCCCGTGGAAAGAGACGAGCCATTTCTTCGGAGGGAGCGGGACATGACTCTCTCGGGGGGCCTTCCCCTTCTCTTCGGCAGAAAACCAACGGATCGGTGCCATTGGCGAAGGGAGGAGCAAGGACTAAGAGGAAGATGAAGAGTAGCTGGAGGAGATGGATCGGAAGGGCTCGCGTCGTTCCGTACATATAGCCAGGGGAGTCCAACTATCGGCCTCCACGATCGCAGGTAATCATGACCCGTTTTGCATGCACGGACTTGTCAAGTCATGCAGTTTCTGAGGCGTCGTGGGAGAGCCAGGACGCACATGTCCAATCAACCGCCACGCGGCGCCCAAGGCCGCAGGCTATTGGGGCCCGCGGCGCTTCGCACTTGCCTCTTCGCTTCTCTGCTAAGCCAAGTCCAAGCGCGCCTTGGGCCCGGGGGCTACTGTCGACATTCTGGGAATGGGGGTACCCAGACTTGCCTGCCTGCGGCCTGCGGCGTGGCTCAAGGAGTGGCCCAGTACGGCCCATCTTCATCAACACATGCTCAAGACCCTCGCGAGGGGCCAAGCCTCGCGGGGCGGACGACAGGAGGCTTCCTCAGGCACGGTCTCGTCAGGCTGGCTCATGAGGAGGCGGAGAGATCAAGGCGGGTTACCTCATGAGGTGCCCGTGACGCAAGCCATGACAACCAATGCGTAGGCGGGCACCAGGCGGGCGCCGGCCTGCGCAGTGTCCTTTATTCCCCTTTGGTGCAAAGGAGGCAAGCGCAGGAAAGGGTATCAAGCAAAGACAACCATTTTGTTGCAACAAGACCAAGACCAGCAGGACGGCAGAACGGAGGTCATCGTGAAGCCCAAGCCAGCGTCATCGTCAGGGTCTTTTGGCAGGCGAGGACCAACTTTAGTCAGGATAAGTGTACTAGATGTTCCCCTTCAAAATGGCCAATTGTTGGCGCCCTTCCCGCTCAAAATTTGGGAAGAGGCCTGGGGCCTTCGCCTATAAATAGGACTAGCCACCCACAAGGTAGAGGCATCTGGAGATAAACCAGAGAGAGAGGCGACTGAACCCCCCTAGCAGTTCATCGTCCCAACCAAGAACAGACCCTCCCGAGGCTGTTCTTCCCTTGTACTATCCCTCAGCAGCCCCAAAGGCAATCCACACACCACAAACTGGAGTAGGGTATTACACCACAATGGTGGCCTGAACCAGTATAAATCTTGTGTGCTTTGTGTTGTCCTTCGTGTAGTTTAGATCCTAGCGAGGCGGTGGAACACGGGTAGGCTGAGGGTGTGATTTCCGCGCGCACCCCAGTGTTCGAACCTCAAGGGTCTGCCGGAACCCGAAATCCGACAAAGTTGAGCGAGCCAACGCGGAGGTCCCGAGGGGCCTCAAAACCAAGACCTTCAAGAAGAAGCTGGAGGACTGCGGCAGGGGCTGGTATGATGAGCTCCAGTCTGTGATGTGTTCTATCCGCACGACCGCGACCAAGTTGACTGGCAAAACCCCGTTCTTCCTCATCTACGGAGCTGAGGCCGTCCTCCCTCACGAGGTCAGGCGTCATTCCGCATGGGTCCTGGCGTTTGACGAGGCACAGCAGGACGCCATGCGTGGGACGGATCTCGTGCTGGGGGAGGAACACCGTTGAGAGGCCGCGCTGCGGGCGGCAAGATATCAACAGGCGCTGTGACGATACCACTGCCGCAACATCGGCTCTAGAACTCTTGAGGTAGGGGACCTCGTGCTCAAACGGGTCCTCTCCAGGGAGGGGTTGCACAAGCTCTCTCCCATGTGGGAGGGCCCATTAAAGGTTGTTCATGTTTCCAGGCCCGGCTCCGCGCGCTTGGAGACCCAGGAGGGGGTGCCCATCCCGCACGCGAGGAACATTCAACATCTCCGGAGGTTCTACCCCTGAGCGAGGCCCAATGCCTGTGAAGCTTGCCACTTTTGGGAAAGGCCCGATGCCTGTGAAGAAGGCGAATGCCTGTGAAGCTCGCTCCCCCCCCTCAAGAAAAGGCCCGGTGCCTGTGAAGAAGGCCAATGCCTGTGAAGCTCGCCGCCCGTGACACTCTCGCGTAATAATGAGTGGGGCTGTACATGCCCCGGAGTCTCCGGAGTGCCGCCCCTGGGCCTCAGGGGCTCTCGCCCACGCCCAGTGGCAGCACTTAGCTCCGTGCTGGTGAGAAGAGGTCAAAAACGAGATTAGGTGCCGGACGCGGCTTTTCATTTGCTTTCTGCAGTTCATTAGTTCTTCTTTATTTGAAACTTTAGTTGGAGTTGCTTTCAGTGTTGTGCGGCGCCTAGCCCGTGTTTTCTGTCTTTACCCTTCGCTTGAACCTGCTTTCCTTTCGTGACCCTCGCGAGGGAGGCCGCGCAGGCACCCTCGCGAGCGTCACCTGGTTTAATTTCACGAGGTTCCCCGGCCTAGGTTCGCAGCAGGAGCACTCCTCCCAGTTAATGCCCCCCTCGGGCATCACGACACGAACACCAGGCTCAAGCTGCCACCCCCGCGGCCGGGGGCTGAAACCTAACCCTCCGACAAGTTTCTCCTTACAGGCCTCGAAGACCCGTGACAAGGCCTCCGGCCGAAGCCTCCCGAGGCTGGCGCCACAACGAATCCCTCCTACCAAGGTAAGTTGTTTCTACGCATGAGCATGTAGCATCATAGCATGGCACAAAGATAGAACGAACATCATGATAATTAAAAGCAATAGTCTAGCACGCCCCCACGGGGCTCCATGCTTCT
The DNA here is from genome assembly GCF_002162155.2 of Triticum dicoccoides. Lineage (NCBI taxonomy): Eukaryota > Viridiplantae > Streptophyta > Magnoliopsida > Poales > Poaceae > Triticum > Triticum dicoccoides. The sequence continues at coordinate 508,651,983 of NC_041383.1, forward strand.
CTCTCTATGCAGATAAGGCAAAATAGGGCGGCACGACCGTCTACAGCACGAAGAAGAAGATTTGTGTCATCTTCTAGAGCTCAGGCGATCTCCTCTTCATGCTTCACCTGGGCGCGATGGTGGGACGATCCACCTTCCCCCTCGAAGCGAGCACGACGGAACGGTGGCTGGTCACGGCTGCCGCTAGAGGAGCTGCCATCGGAAGGAGAGTCGCCGAAGCTTGAAGAGCTGCGGGCGCCGCCGAGCGCACGCCCGACCTCGCCTTCGCCGTTGCCGTTGCCAAGGATGAATGGACGGCCGTCGTCTTCACCTTCGGGGCAGCACCCAGCACGGCGACCATCTCCTCCAAACACCCTCACGAAGAGGGTGGCATCGCCGTCGAACTTGAAGTGGAGAGTGCATTGCTGGCCAAGACCACACGCACGGGCAAACTTCTGCCAGCCGCGAGTCAACGCCACGTTCCCGGCAATGGAAACTTCCACCGCCACCCAAGAGGCCCTGCTGCAGCAGCCATCCGCCCGGAGCCAGAGCCTGCTCGTTTCACCAGCTGGCAGCTCGCCGGCGAAGAAGCGAGGGAGCTGAAGCCAAGTATCGAACGGATCCTCCGACCAGACGACGAACTCCGGCAGCATCTCCGCAGAATGGAATCGAGGGCGGGGAGGCCGTGCGGCCACGGCGCATCTCCCCCCACCGATCAAGCGGCCTCTGCCGAGGCCTCAGGTAGTCTTCGCGGGAGTCGTGGGATGCTTGCGGGGGCGGCCCCGGCCGTGCTTGGCTGGAGGAGAGTCAGGCCCCTCCCGGCAGGCCTTCCCATTCTCCGCGGCCGAAAACCTCTTCGTGGGCGCCATGGGGCGCGGCGAGTCAAGGGGGAGAGGTGAAGAAGAAGAGGTGGAGCAGGGAGAGATGGACTGGAAGGGCTCGCGCCGTTCCGTACTTATAGCCGGAGGAGGCCAACCGTCGGCCACCACGATCGCAGGTAATCATGACCCATTTTTGCATGCAGGGACTTGTCAAGTCATGAAGTTGTCAAGGCGTCGTGGGGAAGCGGGGAAGCCCATGTCCAATCAACCGCCACGTGGCGCCCAAGGCCGCAGGATATTGGGGCCTATGGCGCTTCGCACTTGCCCCTTCGCTTCTCTGCTAAGCCAAGTCTGGGCGTGCCTTGGGCCCGGGGGCTACTGTCGGCGTTCTAGGAATGGGGGTCCCTAGACTTGCCTACCTGCGGCCTGCGGCGTGGCTCAAGCGGAGGCCCAGTGCAGCCTAGCTTTGTCAGCTCAACCTCAAGACCCTTGCGAGGGGACAAGCCTCGCGGGGCGGATGATAGGAAGCTTCCTCAGGAGCAGCCTCATCAGGCGGGCTCGCAAGGAGGCGGAGATATCAAGGCAGGGTACCTCGAGAGGTTCCCGTGGCGCAAGACATGACGATCGAGACCACGCAGGCGCCAGGCGGGCGCCGGCCTGTGCAGTGTCCTTGTTTCCCCTTTGGTGCAAAGGGGGCAAGCACAAGCCAAGGCATCAGGCAAAGGTTACCGTTTCGGTGCAACAAGACCAAGACCAGCGGAGCGGCAGGATGGAGGTCACCGTCGAGCCCAGGACAGCGTCACCGTCAGAGTCTTTGGCAGTCAAAGACCAACTTTAGTCAGGATAAGTGTACTAGATGTTCCCCTTCAAAATGGCCAATTGTTGGCGCCCTTCCCGCTCATTATTTGGGAAGAGGCCCAGGGCCTCCCTCTATAAATAGAGCTAGCCACCACAGAGTAGGGATCTAGATTTTGGGTAGACGAGAGAGAGAGAGAGAGAGGCGATTGAACTCTCCCAAGCAGTTCATCGCATCAGCTCAAGAACACCGCTCGCAAGGCTGTTCTTCCTTTGTATTGTTCATCAGCCCCTGAGGCAATCCACCACACCACACACTGGAGTAGGGTATTACACCACAATGGTGGCCTGAACCAGTATAAACTTGTGTCCGTTGTGTGTTCTTCTTTCTAGCCTAGATTCCTTGCGAGGCTTCGAGACGTGAGTTGGTAGGGGAAAGATCTTCGTGCACACCCCAGAGTTCGAACCTCAAGGGTCTGCCGGAACCCGAAATCCGACAGTCTCCGACCGCGACGTCAAGTTCTTGAGTTACTTTTGGAAGACCCTATGCGCCAAGCTCGGAATCAAGCTCTTGTTCTCATCCGCATACCATCCTCAGACCGACGGCCAAACGGAGGTGACGAACCATATGCTCTCCACCCTACTTCGCGTGTTGATCAAGAAGAACATCAAGGAGTGGGAGGAGTGGCTACCCATTGCCGAGTACGCCTACAACCGTGCAAGACATTCGACGACCGGCAAATCCCCCTTCGAGGTCGTCTACGGCTTCATCCCATTGTCCCAGTTGGACATTCTACCTCTTCCTCTACAAGAGCGTACCAACCTCGACGCAAGTGCCCGTGCAAGCTACATCTAGAAGATGCATGAAGATACAAGGCACACCATCGAGCGCCAAGTACAATGACTCGCGACCAAGCTCAACGTCAACAAGCATCCCATGATATTCAACATCGGAGACCTCGTGTGGCTACACCTTCGCAAGGACCGCTTCCCCAACGAACGCAAGTCCAAGCTTCTCCCTCGAGCCGATGGACCCTTCAAGGTGCTAGCACGCTACAACAACAACGCTTACAAGATCGATCTCCCATGCACCAAGTACAACATGAGCGACATCTTTAACGTCTTCGATCTCTCGCCGTACCATGGTGATGAGGATTTCGATCCGAGGTCGGATCTTTCCCAAAGGAGGGGGGAGATGATGCAGAGCATCCTTCGGTCATCCCCATGGACCTTCCATCGCCTCACCAAGCACCAAGAGGACCCATGACTAGAGCACGAGCTAGAGCTCTTGAGACCGAGGTGACTTATCTCCTTAGTGATATCTCATATGATCCTCTCGAGACATGGCTACTACCTCAATCCGAAATGATGTGCATGATTAGGTACCAAGAGGACCCTCCCGAGGATGCACATGAAGATGGTCAAGACCCCAAGTCCAGGGAAGAAGAGAACCAATGGAAGAAGGCAAGAATAGCCTCCAGGCATCGGACATCCGGCTAGGACCCCGGACATCCGGCCCCTAGAGATCTACACGGCCAGCCCTCTGCAGAAGAAACTACAGAGACCGGACATCCGGTGTCCAGCCCGAACATCCGGCCCCCACCGGAAATCCGGCCAAAATCCCGGACATCCGGCACCAGCGTCCAGGAGCACAGAAGCTAGCCCCGTCAGCCCGGACATCCGGCGATCGCCCCAGACATCCGGCGCCTCCCGAAGCAGCGGACATCCGGCCCCTCCGAGCGGACATCCTGCATTGCCCATCCATATAGGAGAACAACCATCTGCGTGAACCTGGACATCCGGCCCCTCAGCCCGGACATCCGGCCCCTCGTGAGCCACTGGACATCCGGCCCGACGCCCGGACGTCCATCCTTCCCAGCGCCTACGCGCGCGTGTTGGGCTGAGCCCATATACCCCTTTGCCCCTAGACTATATATACTCCATCCCCACCTACGTTTTAGGGTTAGCGTTGTGATAGCTCATCTTGAGATATAGCATAGCTCATCCGTACAGGATCTACTCCATGTGTGGGACCGTGCCTCCTCGGAGAAGATCCATTCGGATTCAAGGTCTCCATCCGGAGAAGACAATCAAGACCTCCTCACAGAGAAGAACAGCTACCCTTGTATCTTTCCTTTGTTGATTTTGGATCATGTGTTACCTTATGCTTTCGGTGATCTAGCCCTTGTGTGATCGATTACTTGTCGGTTGAGTGATTCTCTCATTTCTCCCCGTGTTTTCCCTTGTATTTTCCGTGTGTTCTTCGTGTTCCCCCCGTAGGATCCACTCCAAATGTGAAAGATCGGCCCCTAGGGTTCCGCCCTACATTAGATGCTCTGCAGGCGCTCAAGCTCGCCTTCAAGACAGCCGCAGTGGTGCAGCCCACCACTGCCGACACCCCCAAGGCCAAGGGGGTTGCGCCAACCAAGAAGAAGCAGTTGTTCACACAGGACAAGGCAGAGACTAAGTAGGTACCAGTTGATGAGGATGGATCCTCCGGCACCACCTTCACCATAGGCGACAATCTCGACCCCGACCAGGAGGAGGCTCTAGTGAAATTCCTGTGCGCGAACAAGGAGGTGTTCGCGTGGGAACCCAAGAAGCTAGCAGGGGTCCCAAGGCAGGTGATCGAGCATTACCTGAACGTGTGCCCAATGTGCGCCCCGTGAAGCAGAAAGCAAGGAGGATGGATCCTCCGGCACCACCTTCACCAAAGGCGCCAATCTCGACCCCGACCAGGAGGAGGCTCTAGTGAAATTCCTGTGCGCAAACAAGGAGGTGTTCGCGTGGGAACCCAAGAAGCTAGTAGGGGTCCCAAGGCAGGTGATCGAGCATTACCTGAACGTGTGCCCAATGTAAACCCCGTGAAGCAGAAAGCAAGGCGGCAGTCCACCGAGAAGCAGGTCTTCATCGTCCAAGAAACCCGCAAGCTGGAAGCTGTAGGTGTCACTTGTGAAGTTCGCTACCCTGAATGGCTGGCAAACCCTGTTGTTGTGCCGTAGAAGGGAGGAAAGGAGCGCATGTGCGTCGACTGCACCAACCTCATCAAGGCGGCTGCCTCAGGAGCCTGGAGTTTTTTAGGAACGGCTCTTCAAGCACTCAACAGCACCATCACTATCAAGCACATCACAACCTCGAGAGGAACTCCCTCAACCGCCTGCCTCAGGAGCTCCAGCCTGTGGCCCAACCTCAGGAGCACGCTTGCTCCTGGCGCTGGAGCCTAAGGAGGGATGCTGGACGGTTGAGCTCAAGGATTACCTGATGCAAGGGAATCTACCAGGGAAAGAAGAGGACGCAGAACGCATGGCCCGGCAGTCCACGGCCTATTGCATCCAAGATGGAGAGCTCTACCGGAAGCGGCCAAATAGTGTTTCCCTACATAGCATCTCCAGGGAACAGGGGAAGGAGTTGCTGGCAGACATTCACGGCGGAGACTGTGGGCACCACTCATCATCACGGACCCTCGTCGGCAAGGCGTTTTGCAGCGGGTTTTATTGGCCTACAACACTCAACGACATGATCGAGCTGGTGAAGTCTTGTGAAGCCTGTCAATTCCACGCCAAGCAGATCCATCAGCCGGCTCAGGGCCTGCAGACCATCCCACTCTCATGGCCGTTCGCAGTCTGGGGGCTGGATATCTTGGGCCCGTTTCCTCGGGCGGCAGGGGGCTATCGCTACATCTACGTCGCCATTGACAAGTTCACCAAGTGGGCGGAGGTGGAAGCTGTCCGCACCATCCCGGCTAGCTCTGCAGTCAAGTTCATCAAGGGCCTCGTGATCCGATTTGGGGTGCCTAATCGCATCATCACCGACAACGGTTCGCAGTTCACCAGCAATCTCTTCAAAACATATTGTGCTAACTCGGAACGCAGATATGCTATGCTTCGGTGGCACACCCTCGGAGCAACGGCCAGGCTGAACGCGCCACTGCAGAGGTCCCGAAGGGCCTCAAAACCAGGACCTTCAAGAAGAAGCTGGAGGCCTGTGGCAGGGGCTGGTACGACGAGCTCTAGTCCGTGCTATGGTCCATCCGCACTACCACCACCAAGTCGACCAGCGAGACCCCGTTCTTCCTCGTCTACGGAGCAGAGGCGGTCCTCTCTCATGAGGTCAGGCGTCGCTCCGTGTGGGTCCTGGCGTTTGATGAAGCGCAGCAGGATGCCATGCGGGGGATGGACCTCGTGCTGGGGGAGGAACACCGTCGGGAGGCTGTGCTACGAGCAGCAAGATACCAGCAGGCGTTGCGGCGGTACCACTTCCGCAACATCCGCCCCAGGACTCTCGAGGTAGGTGACATCGTGCTCAGGCGGGTACTCTCCAGGGAAGGGCTGCACAAGCTCTCGCCCATGTGGGAGGGCCCGTTCAAGGTTGTTCATGTTTCCAGACCTGGCGCCGCGCGCTTGGAGACCCAGGAAGGGGTGCCCATCCCGAATGCGTGGAACATTCAGCACCTTGATAACCCACAAGTATAGGGGATAGTTGTAGCCTCTTTCAATAAGTAAGAGTGTCGAACCCAACGAGGAGCTAAAGGTAGAATAAATATTCCCTCAAGTTCTATCGACCACTGATACAACTCTACGCATGCTTGACGTTCGCTTTACCTAGAACAAGTATGAAACTAGAAGTACTTTGTAGGTGTTTTCAGGTAAGCTTGCAACAAAGTAAAGAACACGTAAATAAAAAGTAGGGTCTGTTAAGATAAAGATGCAACAAAGTAAATATAGCAAGTGTGGAAAAGTGGTGGTAGGAGTTGCGGAATTGTCCCTAGGCAACTGACTATGTTACTAGACCGGTAATCACTATTGCAATTCTATTTGAGGGAGAGGCATAAGCTAACATACTTTCTCTACTTGGATCATATGCACTTATGATTGGAACTCTAGCAAGCATCCGCAACTACTAAAGATTCATTAAGGTAAAACCCAACCAGAGCATTAAAGCATCAAGTCCCCTTTTATCCCATACGCAAACAACCTACTTACTTGGGTCTGTGCTTCTGTCACTCACGCCACCCACCATAAGAAAATCATAAACATATTGCAAACCCTACAGCGGGAATCACTCATGCTTGCGCGACACAGAGGGCACAATAGGACAGCACCAATAATAAAACATGCAACTCAAACCAATCATAGCAATTCATCAATCACCGATAGGACAATGGAAATCTACTCAGACATCATAGGATGGCAACACATCATTGGAAAATGATATGAAGCATAAAGCACCATGTTCAAGTAGAGGGTATAGAGGGTTGCGGGAGAGTGGACCGCTGTAGATAGAAGGGGGAAGGTGATGGAGATGTTGGTGAAGATGGCGGAGGTGTTGGTGAAGATTGCGGTGATGATGATGGCCTCCGGCGGTGTTCCGGCGCCACCGGAAGCAAGGGGGAGAGAGACCCCCCTTCTTCTTCTTCTTCCTTGACCTTCTCCCTAGATGGGAGAAGCGTTTCCCCTCTGGTCCTTAGCTCCCATGGCGTGGGAGGGGCGAGAGCCCCTCCGAGATTGGATCTATCTCTCTGTTTCTGCGTTCCCTGATTCTACCCCTTCATCGTTTCTTTTATATCCGGAGATCCGTAACTCCGATTGGGGTGAATCTTTTGTCCGGATCTTTCTCATAACATTATCTTTCTTGGGCCAAAAGAAGAGCATCAACCGCCTTACGGGTGGACCACGAGGGCCAGGGGCGCGCCTGGGG
>NC_041383.1:508659565-508699727 GCF_002162155.2 Triticum dicoccoides
TCGTGCCCACCTCAGATACCGTTTCGCGTTGATTTTACCTCCCAAAAATCATAAATATTCCAAAAAAAAATCTCGTCCGTTTTTTTCCGTTTGGACTCCATTTGATATTGGGTTTCTGTGAAACAAAAAAAATGCAACAGATAGGAACTGGCACTGGGCACTGGATCAATATGTTAGTCCCAAATATAATATAAAAAGTTGCCAAAAAGTATATGAAAGTGAATAATATTGGCATGGAACAATCAAAAATTATAGATACGACGGAGACATATCAGCATTCCCAAGCTTAATTCCTGCTCGTCCTCGAGTAGGTAAATGATAAAAAAAAGAATAATTTTTGATGTGGAATGCTACCTAGCATAATCTTGATCATATGTCTAATCATGGCATGAATATTAAGACACGAGTGTTTCAAAGCAATAGTCTATCATTTGACATAAAAGCAATAATACTTAGGGCATCCCAACAAACAATCATGTCTTTCAAAACATCAATGCTTCAGAAAGTTATCCCTACAAAATCCTATAGTCTTGTATGCTCCCTTTTCTTAACACAAGGTACCCCTCATGCCTATCCCGGTGTGAGCCAAGCAATTGTTTCATACTTTAGTATTCTCAAACTTTTTCAACCTTCACACAATACATGAGCGTGAGCCATGGATATAGCACTATGGGTGGAATAGAATATGATGATGGAGGTTATGTGGAGAAGACAAAAAAGGGAGAAAGTCTCACATAAACACGGCTAATCAACGGGCTATGGAGATGCCCATCAATTGATGTCAATGCGAGGAGTAGGGATTGCCATGCAACGGATGCACTAAGAGCTATAAGTGTATGAAAGCTCAACAAAAAAAACTAAGTGGGTGTGCATCCAACTTGCTTGCTCATGAAGACCTAGGGCATTTGAGGAAGCCCATCGTTGGAATATACAAGCCAAGTTCTATAATGAAAATTCCCACTAGTATATGAAAGTGACAACATAGGAGACAATCTATATGAAGAACATGGTGCTACTTTGAAGCACAAGATATGAGACTCACTGAAGGAAATATGCCCTAGAGGCAATAATAAAGTTATTATTTATTTCCTCATATCATGATAAATGTTTATTATTCATGCTAGAATTGTATTAACCAGAAACATGATACATGTGTGAATACATAGACAAACATATAGTCACTAGTATGCCTCTACTTGACTAGCTCATTAATCAAAGATGGTTATGTTTCCTAACCATAGACATGTGTTGTCATTTGATTAATGGCATCACATCATTAGAAGAATGATGTGATTGACATGACCCATTCTGTTATCCTAGCACTTGATCGTTTAGTATGTTGCTATTGCTTTCTTCATGACTTATACATGTTCCTGTAACTATGAGATTATGCAACTCCCATTTACCGGAGGAACACTTTGGGTGCTACCAAACGTCACAACGTAACTGGGTGATTATAAAGGAGTACTACAGGTGTCTCTGAAAGTACATGTTGGGTTGGCGTATTTCGAGATTAGGTTTTGTCACTCCGATTGGCGTATTTCGAGATTAGGCCCTCTCGGTAATGCACATCACTATAAGCCTCGCAAGCAATGTAGCTAATGAATTAGTTACGGAATGATGCATTACATAACGAGTAAAGAGACTTGCCGGTAACGAGATTGAACTAGGTATTAGATACCGATGAGCGAATCTCGGGCAAGTAACATACCGATGACAAAGGGAACAAAGTATGTTGTTATGCGGTTTGACCGATAAAGATCTTCGTACAATATGTAGGAGCCAATATGGGCATCCAGGTTCCGCTATTGGTTATTGACCAAGAATAGTTCTAGGTCATGTCTACATAGTTCTCGAACCCGTAGGGTCCGCACGCTTAAGGTTTTGATGACAGTTATATTATGAGTTTATGATTTTTGATGTACCGAAGGAGTTCGGAGTCCCGGATGAGATCGCGGACATGACGAGGAGTCTCGAAATGGTCGAGACGTAAAGATCGATATATTGGATGACTATATTCGGAGTTCGGAAAGGTTCCGAGTGATTCGGGTATTTTTCGGAGTCCCGGAGAGTTACGGGAATTCGCCGGGGAGTATATGGGCCTTATTGGGCCATACGGGAATAGAGGAGAGAGGCCAAAAGGAAGGAGGCCTGCGCCCCCCCTCTGGTCCGAATTGGACAAGGGGGGCAGCCCACTTTTCCTTCTCCCTCTCCTCCTCTTTCCTTCTCCAACAAGGAAAGGAGGAGTCCTACTCCTCCTCTTTCCTTCTCCAACAAGGAAAGGAGGAGTCCTACTTCCGGTGGGAGTAGGACTCCCCCCTTGGTGCGCCTCCTCCATAGGCCGGCCACCTCCCCCCTTGCTCCTGTATATATGGGGGCAGGGGGGCACCCCAAAGACATAACAACAATTGATCCTTGAGATCTATTAGCCGTGTGCGGTGCCCCCCTCCACCATAGTCCTCCTCGATAATATTGTAGCGGTGCTTAGGGGAAGCCCTACGACGGTAGAACATCAAGATCGTCACCGCGCCATCGTGCTGACGGAACTCATCCCCGAAGCTTTGCTGAATCGGAGCCCGGGGATCATCATCGAGCTGAACGTGTGCTGAACTCGGAGGTGCCGTACGTTCGATACTTGGATCGGTCGGATCGTGAAGACGTACGACTACATCAACCACGTTGTCATAATGCTTCCGCTTACGGTCTACGAGGGTACGTGGACGGACACTCTCCCCTGTCGTTGCTATGCCATCACCATGATCTTGCGTGTACGTAGGAATTTTTTTGAAATTACTACGTTCCCCAATAGTGGTTTCAGAGCCTAGGTTTTATGCGTTGATGTTATATGCACGAGTAGAACACAAGTGAGTTGTGGGCGATATAAGTCATACTGCTTACCAGCATGTCATACTTTGGTTCAGCGGCATTGTGAGATGAAGCGGCCCGGACCGACATTACGCGTACGCTTACGCGAGACTGGTTTCACCGCTACGAGCACTCGTTGCTTAAAGGTGACCGGCGGGTGTCTGTCTCTCTCACTTTAGTTGAACCGAGTGTGGCTACGCCCGGTCCTTGCGAAGGTTAAAACAGCACCAACTTGACAAACTATCATTGTGGTTTTGATGCGTAGGTAAGAACGGTTCTTGCTAAGCCCGTAGCAGCCACGTAAAATTTGCAACAACAAAGTAGAGGACGTCTAACTTGTTTTTGCAGGGCATGTTGTGATGTGATATGGTCAAGACGTGATGCTATATTTTATTGTATGAGATGATCATGTTTTGTAACCGAAGTTATCGGCAACTGGCAGGAGCCATATGGTTGTCGCTTTATTGTATGAAATGCAAACGCCCTGTAATTGCTTTACTTTATCACTAAGCGGTAGCGATAGTCATAGAAGCAATAGATGGCGTAACGACAACGATGCTACGATGGAGATCAAGGTGTCGCGCCGGTGACGATGGTGATCACGACAGTGCTTCGAAGATGGAGATCACAAGCACAAGATGATGATGGCCATATCATATCACTTATATTGATTGCATGTGATGTTTATCCTTTATGCATCTTATCTTGCTTTGATTGACGGTAGCATTTTAAGATGATCTCTCACTTAATAATCAAGAAGTGTTCTCCCTGAGTATGCACCGTTGCGAAAGTTCTTCGTGCTGAGACACCACGTGATGATCGGGTGTGATAGGCTCTACGTTCAAATACAACGGGTGCAAAACAGTTGCACACGCGGAATACTCAGGCCATACTTGACGAGCCTAGCATATACAGATATGGCATCGGAACACGGAGACCGAAAGGTCGAACGTGAATCATATAGTAGATATGATCAACATAGTGATGTTCACCATTGAAACTACTCCATCTCACGTGATGATCGGACATGGTTTAGTTGATTTGGATCACGTGATCACTTAGATGACTAGAGAGATGTCTGTCTAAGTGGGAGTTCTTAAGTAATATGATTAATTGAACTTAAATTTATCATGAACTTAGTACCTGATAGTATTTTGCTTGTCTATGTTTGTTTGTAGATAGATGGCTCGTGCTGTTGTTCCGTTAAATTTTAATGCGTTCCTTGAGAAAGCAAAGTTGAAAGATGATGGTACCAATTACATGGACTGGGTCCGTAACCTGAGGATTATCCTCATTGCTGCACAGAAAAGTTACGTCCTGGAAGCACCGCTGGGTGCCAGGCCTGCTGCTGATGCAACTGACGACGTTAAGAACGTCTGGCAGAGCAAAGCCGATGACTACTCGATAGTTCAGTGTGCCATGCTTTACGGCTTAGAACCGGGTCTTCAACGACGTTTTGAACGTCATGGAGCATATGAGATGTTTCAGGAGTTGAAGTTAATATTTCAAGCAAATGCCCGGATTGAGAGATATGAAGTCTCCAATAAGTTCTATAGCTGCAAGATGGAGGAGAATAGTTCTGTCAGTGAACACATACTCAAAATGTCTGGGTATAATAATCACTTGATTCAACTGGGAGTTAATCTTCCTGATGATAGTGTCATTGACAGAATTCTCCAATCACTGCCACCAAGCTACAAGAGCTTCGTGATGAACTATAATATGCAAGGGATGAACAAGACTATTCCCGAGCTCTTCGCAATGCTAAAGGCTGCGGAGGTAGAAATCAAAAAGGAGCATCAAGTGTTGATGGTTAACAAGACCACCAGTTTCAAGAAAAAGGGCATAGGGAAGAAGAAGGGGAACTTTAAAAAGAACAGCAAGCAAGTTGCTGCTCAAGAGAAGAAACCCAAGTCTGGACCTAAGCCTGAAACTGAGTGCTTCTACTGCAAGCAGACTGGACACTGGAAGCGGAACTGCCCCAAGTATTTGGCGGATAAGAAGGATGGCAAAGTGAACAAAGGTATATGTGATATACATGTTCTTGATGTGTACCTTACTAATGCTCGCAGTAGCACCTGGGTATTTGATACTGGTTCTGTTGCTAATATTTGCAACTCGAAACAGGGACTACGAATTAAGCGAAGATTGGCTAAGGACGAGGTGACGATGCGCGTGGGAAATGGTTCCAAAGTCGATGTGATCGCGGTCGGCACGCTACCTCTACATCTACCATCGGGATTAGTTTTAGACCTGAATAATTGTTATTTGGTGCCAGCATTGAGCATGAACATTATATCTGGATCTTGTTTGATGCGAGACGGTTATTCATTTAAATCAGAGAATAATGGTTTTTCTATTTATATGAGTAATATCTTTTATGGTCATGCACCCTTGAAGAGTGGTCTATTTTTATTGAATTTCGATAGTAGTGATAGACATATTCATAGTGTTGAAACCAAAAGATGCAGAGTTGATAACGATAGTGCAACTTATTTGTGGCACTGCCGTTTAGGTCATATCGGTGTAAAACGCATGAAGAAACTCCATACTGATGGGCTTTTGGAATCACTTGATTATGAATCACTTGGTACTTGCGAACCGTGCATCATGGGCAAGATGACTAAAACGCCGTTCTCCGGAACTATGGAGCGAGCAACTGATTTGTTGGAGATCATACATACTAATGTTTGTGGTCCAATGAATGTTGAGGCTCGCGGCGGGTATCGTTATTTTCTCACCTTCATAGATGATTTGAGCAGATATGGGTATATCTACTTAATGAAACACAAGTCTGAAACATTTGAAAAGTTCAAAGAATTTCAGAGTGAAGTGGAAAATCTTCGTAACAAGAAAATAAAGTTTCTACGATCTGATCGTGGAGGAGAATATTTGAGTTACGAGTTTGGTCTACACTTGAAACAATGCGGAATAGTTTCGCAACTCACGCCACCCGGAACACCACAACGAAATGGTGTGTCCGAACATCGTAATCGTACTTTACTAGATATGGTGCGATCCATGATGTCTCTTACTGATTTACCGCTATCGTTTTGGGGTTATGCTTTAGAGACGGCCGCATTCACGTTAAATAGGGCACCATCAAAATCCGTTGAGACGACGCCTTATGAACTGTGGTTTGGCAAGAAACCAAAGTTGTCGTTACTTAAAGTTTGGGGCTGCGATGCTTATGTGAAGAAACTTCAACCAGATAAGCTCGAACCCAAATCGGAGAAATGTGTCTTCATAGGATACCCAAAAGAAACTATTGGGTACACCTTCTATCACAGATCTGAGGGCAAGATTTTCGTTGCTAAAATCGGATCCTTTCTAGAGAAGGAGTTTCTCTCGAAAGAAGTGAGTGGGAGGAAAGTAGAACTGGATGAGATAACTATATCTACTCCCTTGTTGGAAAGTAGTTCATCACAAGAACCGGTTCCTGTGACAACTACACCAACTAGTGAGGAAGCTAATGATATTGATCATGAAACTTCAGATCAAGTTTCTACTGAACCTCATAGGTCTACCAGAGTAAGATCTGCACCAGAGTGATACGGTAATCCTATTCTGGAAGTCATGTTACTTGACCATGATGAACCTACGAACTATGAGGAAGCGATGATGAGCCCAGATTCTGCAAAATGGCTAGAGGCCATGAAATCTGAGATGGGATCCATGTATGAAAACAAAGTATGGACTTTGGTTGACTTGCCCGATGATCGGCAAGCCATTGAGAATAAATGGATCTTTAAGAAGAAGACTGACGCTGATGGTAATGTAACTGTCTATAAAGCTCGACTTGTTGCGAAAGGTTTTCGACAAGTTCAAGGGGTTGACTACGATGAGACTTTCTCACCCGTAGCGATGCTTAAGTCTGTCCGAATCATGTTAGCTATTGCTGCATTTCATGATTATGAAATTTGGCAAATGGATGTCAAAACTGCATTCTTGAATGGATTTCTGGAAGAAGAGTTGTATATGATGCAACCAGAAGGTTTTGTTGATCCAAAAGGTGCTAACAAAGTGTGCATGCTCCAGCGATCCATTTATGGACTAGTGCAAGCATCTCGGAGTTGGAATAAATGTTTTGATAGTGTGATCAAAGCATATGGTTTTATACAGACTTTTGGAGAAGCCTGTATTTACAAGAAAGTGAGTGGGAGCTCTGTAGCATTTCTGATTTTATATGTAGATGACATATTATTAATTGGAAATGATATAGAATTTCTGGATAGCATAAAGGGATACTTGAATAAAAGTTTTTCAATGAAAGACCTCGGTGAAGCTGCTTACATATTGGGAATCAAGATCTATAGAGATAGATCAAGACGCTTAATAGGACTTTCACAAAGCACATACCTTGACAAAATTTTGAAAAAGTTCAAAATGGATCAGGAAAAGAAAAGTTTCTTGCCTGTGCTACAAGGTGTGATGTTGAGTCAAACTCAATGCCCGACCACAGCAGAAGATAGAGAGAAAATGAAAGATGTTCCCTATGCTTCAGCCATAGGCTCTATCATGTATGCAATGCTGTGTAGCAGACCTGACGTATGCTTAGCAATAAGCTTGGCAGGAAGGTACCAAAGTAATCCAGGAGTGGATCACTGGACAGCGGTCAAGAACATCCTGAAATACCTGAAAAGGACTAAGGATATGTTTCTCGTATATGGAGGTGACAAAGAGCTAGTCGTAAATGGTTACGTTGATGCAAGCTTTGACACTGATCCAGACGATTCTGAATCACAAACCGGATACGTGTTTTTATTAAACGGTGGAGCTGTAAGTTGGTGCAGTTCTAAACAAAGCGTCGTGGCGGGATCTACATGTGAAGCGGAGTACATAGCTGCTTCTGAAGTAGCAAATGAAGGAGTCTGGATGAAGGAGTTCATTACCGATCTAGGTGTCATACCTAGTGCATCGGGACCAATGAAGATCTTCTGTGACAATACTGGTGCAATTGCTTTGGCAAAGGAATCCAGATTTCACAAGAGGACCAAGCACATCAAGAGATGCTTCAATTCCATTCGGGACCAAGTCCAAGTGGGAGACATAGAGATTTGCAAAATACATACGGATCTGAATGTTGCAGACCCGTTGACTAAGCCTCTCTCACGAGAAAAACATGATCAACACCAAGACTCCATGGGTGTTAGAATCATTACTATGTAATCTAGATTATTGAATCTAGTGCAAGTGGGAGACTGAAGGAAATATGCCCTAGAGGCAAATCAAGTTATTATTTATTTCCTCATATCATGATAAATGTTTATTATTCATGCTAGAATTGTATTAACCGGAAACATGATACATGTGTGAATACATAGACAAACATATAGTCACTAGTATGCCTCTACTTGACTAGCTCATTAATCAAAGATGGTTATGTTACCTAACCATAGACATGTGTTTTCATTTGATTAATGGCATCACATCATTAGAAGAATGATGTGATTGACATGACCCATTCCGTTAGGCTAGCACTTGATCGTTTAGTATGTTGCTATTGCTTTCTTCATGACTTATACATGTTCCTGTAACTATGAGATTATGCAACTCCCGTTTACCGGAGGAACACTTTGGGTGCTACCAAACGTCACAACATAACTGGGTGATTATAAAGGAGTACTACAGGTGTCTCCGAAAGTACATGTTGGGTTGGCGTATTTCGAGATTAGGTTTTGTCACTCCGATTGTCGGAGAGGTATCTCTGGGCCCTCTCGGTAATGCACATCACTATAAGCCTTGCAAGCAATGTAGCTAATGAATTAGTTACGGAATGATGCATTACGTAACGAGTAAAGAGACTTGCCGGTAACGAGATTGAACTAGGTATTGGATACCGACGATCGAATCTCGGGCAAGTAACATACCGATGACAAAGGGAACAAAGTATGTTGTTATGCGGTTTGACCGATAAAAATCTTCATAGAATATGTAGGAGCCAATATGGGCATCCAGGTTCCGCTATTGGTTATTGACCAAGAATAGTTCTAGGTCATGTCTACATAGTTCTCGAACCCGTAGGGTCCGCACGCTTAAGGTTTCGATGATAGTTATATTATGAGTTTATGAGTTTTGATGTACCGAAGGAGTTCGGAGTCCCGAATGAGATCGGGGACATGACGAGGAGTCTCGAAATGGTCGAGACGTAAAGATCGATATATTGGACGACTATATTCGGAGTTCGGAAAGGTTCCGAGTGATTCGGGTATTTTTCGGAGTACCGGAGAGTTACGGGAATTCGCCGGGGAGTATATGGGCCTTATTGGGCCATACGGGAATAGAGGAGAGAGGCCAAAAGGAAGGAGGCCTGCGCCGCCCCTCTTGTCCGAATTGGACAAGGGGGGCAGCCCACTTTTCCTTCTCCCTCTCCTCCTCTTTCCTTCTCCAACAAGCAAAGGAGGAGTCCTACTCCTCCTCTTTCCTTATCCAACAAGGAAAGGAGGAGTCCTACTCCCGGTGGGAGTAGGACTCCCCCCTTGGTGCGCCCCCTCCATAGGCCGGCCACCTCCCCCCTTGCTCCTATATATATGGGGGCAGGGGGGCACCCCAAAGACATAACAACAATTGATCCTTGAGATCTATTAGCCGTGTGCGGTGCCCCCCTCCACCATAGTCCTCCTCGATAATATTGTAGCGGTGCTTAGGCGAAGCCCTGCGACGGTAGAACATCAAGATCGTCACCACGCCATCGTGCTGACGGAACTCATCCTCGAAGCTTTGCTGGATCGGAGCCCGGGGATCGTCATCGAGCTGAACGTGTGCTGAACTCGGAGGTGCCGTACGTTCGGTACTTGGATCGGTCGGATCGTGAAGACGTACGACTACATCAACTGCGTTGTCATAATGCTTCCGCTTACGGTCTACGAGGGTACGTGGACGGACACTCTCCCCTCTCGTTGCTATGCCATCACCATGATCTTGCGTGTACGTAGGAATTTTTTTGAAATTACTACGTTCCCCAACACTCACTACATGAAGAACATGGTGCTACTTTAAAGCACAAGTGTGGAAAAAGAGATAGTAACATTGCCCTTTTTTGGTGGGCTTCTTTGGCCCCCTTTTTTATTTAGGCTTCTTTGGCCTTTCCCTTTTTTTTATGGGGCAATGTTCTACAATGATGATCATCACACTTTTATTTACTTACAACTCGATACTGGAACAAAGATATGACTCTATATGAATGCCTCTGACGGTATACCGGGATGTGCAATGATCTAGCATAGCAATGGCATCAAAAAACGGACAAGACATGAAAACATCATGCTAGCTATCTTACGATCATGCAAAGCAATATGACATTGAATGCTCAAGTCATGTATATGATGATGATGGAAGTTGCATGGCAATATTTCTCGGAATGGCTATGGAAATGCCATGATAGATAGGTATGGTGGCTGTTTTGAGGAAGATATAATGAGGCTTATGTGTGATAGAGCGTATCGTATCGCGGGGTTTGGATGCACCGGTGAAGTTTGCACCAACTCTCGAGCTGAGAAAGGGCAATGCACGGTACCGAAGAGGCTAGCAAAGATAGAAAGGTAAAAGTGCGTATAATCCATGGACTCAACATTAGTCATAAAGAACTCACATACTTATTGCAAAAATCTATTAGTCATCAAAACAAAGTACTATGCGCATGCTCCTAGGGGGGAGGTTGGTAGGAGTTAACCATCGCGCGCCCCCGACCTTCACGCAAAGATAAACAATCAAAAGACAATGCGCGCCAATTTGGTTACATAGTTAGTAGGCCATACGTGCATGCTTCGGAAATCACAAACCTTAACACCAACATCCTTACTAAACACAACCATCTACTGGTACCTCCCACATATTATCACCTCTATATCGCAAAACTATTGCAAGGAATCAAACATATCATATTCAGCGATCTACAAGTTTATGTAGGATTTTATGACTAACCATGTGAATGACCAGTTCCCGTCATCTCTCTAAATAGATATAAGTGAAGCAAGAGAGTTTAAATTCTTTCTACAAAGGATATGCCCACTCTCTAAAAATATAAGTGAAGCAAAAGAGCATTCTACAAATGGCGGTTGTCTATGTAAAGAGAAACAGGCAATCCAAACTTCAAATGATATAAGTGAAGCACATGAAGCATTCTATAAAGCCATACTCAAAAGATATAAGTGAAGTGCAAAGAGCATTATATAAATCAACCAAGGACTATCTCATACCAGCATGGTGCATAAAAGAAAAGTGAAAACTAAATGCAAAAGACGCTCCAAGACTTGCACATAATGCACGAACGAAACGAATTCGAAAACATACCGATACTTGTTGAAGAAAGAGGGGATGCCTCCCCAGCATCCCCAAGCTTAGACGCTTGAGTCTCCTTGAATATTTACTTGGGGTGCCTCAGGCATCCCCAAGCTTGAGGTCTTGCCTCTCTTCCTTCTTCTCACATCGAAACATCCTCGATTAGACACGACATCCACACAAAACTTCAACAGAAGACTCGGTAAGATCCGTTAGTATAAAAAAGCAAATCACCACTCTAAGTACTATTGCAAACCAATTCATATTATTATTTTTGCATTGTGTCTACTGTAATATAACTTTTCCATGGCTTAATCGAGTGATATAAATTGATAGATTCATCAAAACAAGCAAACTATGCATCAAAAACAGAATCTGTCAAAAACAGAACAGTCTGTAGTAATCTGAACATCCACCATACTTATGTTACCCCAAAATTTCTACCAAAATTGGGAAAAATAAACAAGTTGTATAGAAAGACAGTGCAAAAGGGATCAGAACCAATTGACGTTCCAGTTAAAAATGTAAAATCGCACACTACAGCCAAAGTTTCTGTCCTGCACCGTACAAACCAACAAGCATTGTAAACATCCTAAAGGCAAACCTTGGCACATTATTTTTATAATACAATGTAAATGTACAAGGGGATAATTATTTTTGATGAAGAGTTTCTGTAATTAAGATTCACAAAGTTTCTGTGAGCATGAACAAAGTTCAAGGAGCTCTTCCACTTGAACAATGCTTGTCTTTCTCACTTTCACTTTCCTTTTTGAAAAGTTTTTAGGTTCCCCTCTTTATTTTTGTTGTTTTTAAACTATATAAAAGCACTCAAAAGAAATAAATGACTCTCAAATGACTCTCTAAAACTTCCGGGTTGTCTCCCTGGCAGCGCTTTCTTTAAAGCCATTAAGCTAGGCATTTAGTGCTCAAGTAATGAATCCACCCGGATCCCAAGGTATATCAAAGCCAGTTTTAATTAACAATGATTTGTAATTTATTAGTGAGCACAAAGTAACATATATCATGCAACAACGAAGTCTAACTTTCTTCCTATGCATCGGCATGTCATAAAAAAACAATTCATGCACACATAGTAAAGGCCAATGCATAGTATAAGCAGTTTCTTGCAACTTTATCGTGTGGGAAGCATAGAGAGGTGGAGAAATAGTTCCTCTCTCATAATAATTGCAAGTAGGAGCAGCAAGCACATGCATATTACACTTATCAAAATCATCATGTGCAATAGTAAAAGGCAACCCATCAATATAATCCTTAATAAGCACAAATTTCTCTGATAAAGTGTAGTTGAATTCAAAAAGATAATAGGACTATCATGCGTGGGTGCAATAGCAACAATTTCATGTTTAACATAAGGAACTATAGCAAGTTCATCTCCATAAGCATCATTCATATTGGCATCTTGGCCACAAGCATAGCAAGCATCATCAAAAAGGGATATTTCAAGAGAATCAATGGGATCATAGCAATCATCATAGCAGTCATCCTTCGGTAAGCACGAAGGGGAATTAAACAATGTATGAGTTGAAGAGTTACTCTCATTATAAGGTGGGCACGGGTGATCAATCCGCTCTTCCTCCTTTTGTTCTTCGCTCTCCTCATCATCTTTTTCATCCACTGAGCTCACAATTTCATCAATTTCTTCTTCCATAGCTTCCTGCAAAATATTAGTCTCTTCTTGGACAGCGGAGACTTTCTTAATAAGTGCATTAATTTCATAATTGTATTTATAATTCTCATAGCAATATTGAGGATAGCTAAATTTTCAGATCTATAAACAGCATCATCAAAATCCTCAAACTCTTTAAACATGGATTCAATTTCATAAGCACCCATAAAAGCAACAAATTCTTCTATTGTTCCACATCATAGTAATCATATATACCTCTAGCATAAGAAGCCAAGGTTTCATTATCATTAAATTTGCATGAAAAGGGGAGGTGTGGAGCATTCATCCTAGAGCAACAAGTATAATCATATTCCGAGCATAGTTGTCTAGCATACCACTTCAACATATTAATTTGATCCCATAATAATTTCCCTTTTTGTGTCGAGCGATAATCCCTAAAGTATTCACGTTGATCCAACGTTACTCCCATTATAAAGTTGAATGGGGTTTTCTCAGGATTATCAAAGTAGTACAAAATATTTTTCTCATGATGAGAATCGAGGGTTTTAGGAGTTACTCCATCCTCATGAGTAGCAAGTACACCTATTTTTTTGATATTTTGTGTTCCATATCCATAACTAAAGATAGAGAACAACTAAGAATAGCAAATAAAAATTACTTAGTGATAAAGCAAACAAGCACACACGAGAATATTCACCCCACGCTATGGCTCCCCGGCAACGGCGCCAGAAAAAGGTCTTGATAACCCACAAGTATAGGGGATAGTTGTAGCCTCTTTCGATAAGTAAGAGTGTCGAACCCAACGAGGAGCTAAAGGTAGAATAAATATTCCCTCAAGTTCTATCGACCACCGATACAACTCTACGCATGCTTGACGTTCGCTTTACCTAGAACAAGTATGAAACTAGAAGTACTTTGTAGGTGTTTTCAGGTAAGCTTGCAAGAAAGTAAAGAACACGTAAATAAAAAGTAGGGGCTGTTAAGATAAAGATGCAACAAAGTAAATATAGCGAGTGTGGAAAAGTGGTGGTAGGAGTTGTGGAATTGTCCCTAGGCAACTGACTATGTTACTAGACCGGTAATCACTATTGCAATTCTATTTGAGGGAGAGGCATAAGCTAACATACTTTCTCTACTTGGATCATATGCACTTATGATTGGAACTCTAGCAAGCATCCCCAACTACTAAAGATTCATTAAGGTAAAACCCAACCATAGCATTAAAGCATCAAGTCCCCTTTTATCCCATACGCAAACAACCTACTTACTCGGGTCTGTGCTTCTGTCACTCACGTCACCCACCATAAGCAAATCATAAACATAATGCAAACCCTACAGCAGGAATCCCTCACGCTTGCGCGACACGGAGGGCACAATAGGACAGCACCAATAATAAAACATGCAACTCAAACCAATCATAGCAATTCATCAATCACCGATAGGACAATGGAAATCTACTCAGACATCATAGGATGCAACACATCATTGGAAAATAATATGAAGCATAAAGCACCATGTTCAAGTAGAGGGTATAGAGGGTTGCGGGAGAGTGGACCGCTGTAGATAGAAGGGGGAAGGTGATGGAGATGTTGGTGAAGATGGCGGAGGTGTTGGTGAAGATCGCGGTGATGATGATGGCCTCCGGCGGCGTTCCGGCGCCACCAGAAGCAAGGGGAGAGAGTCCCCCTTCTTATTATTCTTCCTTGATCTTCTCCCTAGATGGGAGAAGGGTTTCCCCTCTGGTCCTTGGCTCCCATGGCGTGGGAGGGGCGAGAGCCCCTCCGAGATTGGATCTATCTCTCTGTTTCTGCGTTCCCTGATTCTACCCCTTCACCATTTCTTTTATATCCGGAGATACGTAACTCCGATTGGGGTGAATCTTTCGCCCAGATCTTTCTCATAAAATTATCTTTCTTGCGCCAGAAGAAGAGCATCAACCGCCTTATGGGTGGACCACGAGGGCCAGGGGCGCGCCTGGGGGGTAGGGCGCGCCCCCCCTACCTCGTGCCCACCTCGGATACCGTTTCGCGTTGATTTTACTTCCCAAAAATCATAAATATTCCAAAAAAATCTCTGTCTGTTTTTTTTCGTTTGGACTCCGGTTGATATTGGGTTTCTGCGAAACAAAAAAACATGCAACACACAAGAACTGGCATTGGGCACCGGATCAATATGTTAGTCCCAAAAATAATATAAAAAGTTGCCAAAAAGTATATGAAAGTGAATAATATTGGCATGGAACAATAAAAAATTATAGATATGTCACACCTCCGGAGGTTCTATCCTTGAAGTAAGGCCCGATGCCTGTAAAGAAGGCCCGGTGCCTGTGAAGTAAGGCCCAGTGCCTATAAAGAAGGCCCGGTGCCTGTGAAGCTCGCCGCCCCAAGAAAGGCCGATGCCTGTGAAGAAGGCCCAGCGCCTGTGAAGCTCGCTGCCCATGACACTCTCACGTAATAATGAGTTGGGGCTGTACACGCCCTGGAGTCTCCGAAGTGCCGCCCTTGGGCCTCGGGGGCTCCCGCCCATGCACAGTGGCAGCACTAAGCTCCACGCTGGAGAGAAGACGTCGAAGACTAGACTAGGTGTTGGACGCGTCTTTTCATTTGCTTTCCGCAGTTGGCTTGTTCTCCCTCATTTGAACTTTTATTGGAGTTGCTTCTAGTGTTGTTTGCCGTCCCCTGCCCCTATTCTCTGTCTCTGGCTTTTGCTCGGCCCGTTCTCCTTCTCGCTAACCTCGCGAGGGGGCTATGCGGGCGCCCTCGTGAGCCTTTTCTCTCTTAATTTCGTGAGGCTCCCTCACAAAAGTTCGCGGCGGGAGCGACCCTCCCGGTCCATGCCCCACGAGCATCGTGACGCGAAACGTAGGACCTAGGCTGGTCACCCACGCGACAACAGTTTGAAAGCTATTCTCCTGACTGATTTTGCAGACCTTAAGACGCCCGACGAGGCCTTAGGCAAGTACCTAGCGAGGCGGAAACTGCAGTAAACCCCCTAAGCTAAGTTGTTCCTACGTGCAACCACATAGCCGCAACACCACAACACAGCATGGGAATAATAGAAATAGCATGATAATTAAGGGCAATAGTCTTGCACGCCCCCACGGGGCTCCATACTTCGCTCTCTCTCTCTCTCAATGCAGGAACAGGAGGTAAACAAAATAAATGCGGCGTGCCCGGTGATGGCTCGCGAGGGGGGATCCACACCGCCCTCCCAAGCTCACTCAGACTCCTCCTCATGCTTCACCAAGGCACGACAGCGGGACGACCAGCTACCACCCTCGAAGCGGGCGCGGTGGCGCGGTGGTTGATCGCGGCCACCAATGGAGGAGCTGTCACCAGAGGGGGAGCCGCTGAAGCTTGGCGAGCTGCGGACGCCGCCAGGAGCGGGCTCGCCTTCGTCCTCGTCGTGGCCGTCGCCAAGTCCAAGCACCTAGTCGCCGTCATCGTCTTCAGGGCAGCACCCGACATGGCGACCATATTCTCCGAACACCCTCATGTAGAGGGTCGCGTCACCGTCAAACTTCAAGTGCAGGGTGCACCACGGGCCCAGGCCGTGCGCACGGGCAAACGTCTGCCATCCGCGGGCCAAGGCCACGTTCCCAGTGACGGAGATCACCACCGTGACCCAGGAAGCCCTGCTGCAGCAACCGTCCGCCTGCAGCCAGAGCCCACCAAAACCGGTGGCCGGCTGTTCACCGGCAAACAAGCGGGGGAGCTGGAGCCAATTGCTGGCCGGATCTGCCGACCGCACGACAAACTCCGGCAGCACCTCTGCCGAGTGAAAGCGTGGCCGGGGAGGCCGCGCGGCCATGACGCGCCTTCCCCCACCCACCGGGCGGCCTTCACCGCGCGAAGGACCACCACCGCGACCACGAGGAGCCGCTTCAGGAGTCGCGGGGTGCTTGCAGGGGCGACCTCGGCTGTGCTTGGGCGGGGGGGGGGGGAGCCAGGCCCTTCCTGGCGAGCTTTCCCCTTCTCCGCGGCCGAGAACCTCTTCGTCGGCGCCATGGGACACGGCAGGCGACTGGAGCAAGGAGGAAGAAGAAGCAGGAGGGGGAAGGGATATGTGCAGCGGGGGCCTGCGCCCCTCCACATTTATAACCCAAGGGAGGCCAACCGTCAGCCTCCACGATCACAGGTAATCATGACTCTTTTTGCATGCAGCAGGGACTCGTCAAATCGGGTAGTTGCCGAGGCAGCATGGGGAAGCGGAGAAGCCCACGTCCAATCAACCGCCACGCGGCAACCAAGGCCGCAGGCTGTTGGGGCCGGCGGCACTCCGCACTTGCCCTTTGGCTTTGCTGCTAAGCCAAGTCCGAGCGCGCCTTGGGCCCGGGGGCTACTGTCGGCGTTCTGGGAACGGGGGTCCCCAGACTTGCCTGCCTGTGGCCTGCGGCGTGGCTCAAGGGGAGGCCCAGTATGGCCTGTCTTCATTGACCCAAGCTCAAGACCCTTGCGAGGGGCCAAGCCTCGCGGGGTGGATGATGCAAGGCTTCCTTAGAAGCGGCCTCACCACGCAGGCTCGCGAGGAGGCGGAGAGATCAAGGCAAGGGGCACCTTGCGAGGTGCTCATGACGCAAGCCATGAAGATCAAGACCATGCGGGCGCCAGGTGGGCGCCATCCTGCGCAGTGTCCTCGTTTCCTCTTTGGTGCAAAGGGGGCAAGCGCAGGCACGGAGTACCGAGGCATCAAGCAAAGGTTACCATATCGGTGCAACGAGACCAAGACCAGCAGAGCGGCAGGACGGAGGTCACCGTGGAGCCCAAGACGACGTCATTGCCAGTGCCTTTGGCAGTCAATGACCAACTTTAGTCAGGATAACTTGTACTACATGTTCCCCTTCAAAATGGCCGTTGTTGGCTCCCTTCTCGCTCGATATTTGGGAAGAGGACCTGGGCCTCTATAAATAGAGATAGCCACCACAGTAGATTTGATCTCATCCAGAGATGATAGAATCCACCCAAGTAGAACACCACACCAGCTCAAGAACACCACTCGCGAGGATGTTCTTCCTATGTACTGTTCATCATCAGCCTCTGAGGCAATCCACCGAACCACAACTAGAGTAGGGTATTACACCAAAACGGTGGCCTGAACTAGTATTAACCTTGTGTCCCTTGTGTTGTTCATCGTCTAGCTTAGATTCACAGCGAGGCGTTGGGACGTGGATCGGTAGGAAGTAGATGTTCGCGCGCACCCCAGAGTTCGAACCTTAAGGGTTTTGCCGGAATCCGATATCCGGCACTAGTAGTATATTTTTCTTGTCATGTTGAGATTTTAAAACCACGTGTGCGAACATGCAGAGTAGCAATGAAGACCAAACACGGGGTATTGGGCACATCTTCAAGGAGTGTGGCAAGTTAAAGAGGAGCTACACCGAACCTATAAAACGAGCTTTGGTAAGTAACACCCTTTCAATTACTTTCGTTTAGCCTCATGTTCTTCGATGTGTATATGTTGTAGTTTCTGTTTCTCTTAAGTCTGGTGTTCTTCGATGTGTAATAAGAAGAGTCTTAATCGTACTAATGCTTTCTTTTTTAGCTTGATGTAAGAAGTGGGTGTTCTCACCTTGTAGTCTGTTTATATATATATATTTCCTTTTGAATTCACTTCTCCAAGTTCTGTTTATCTGGCTTCTACTAAATGGATCTGGGTTTCTCTGAGTATTAACCTAAAAAAGAAGTAACTTCATGTCAGGATGCAGTTCCTGCGAGGAGGGAAGTATGGTCAACCTCGAGATCATGTTTCCAAAATGAGGCTGGATTACACACAAGGTCCAGTTCCCTAATGATGCTGGATTAGACACAAGGTGCAAATTCCCAGATGATGCTGGATTACACACAAGCCAGGTGGAGTCATCAGCTGTTCGTGTCCTCGTGGCTCTAGTAAAGACTGAAGGAAAGTGTGCAGCAGCCCTTGAGAATGTAGCTGAGTTCTAGAAGAAGCGAAAAGAGCAATCAGATGCTCTCTTCACCCAAGCCAAAGACGAGATGGAAGAAGCCAGAAATAAGCTAGCAGAGGCAAAGCAGGCTAGGCGTCTCCTGCTATCTAAAATTGTTGTCAATACAAAATTTCCTTCATAATAGCTAGGTTCAAATGTTTATCCAGTCAGCATGCTTGTTGTGATGTCCGTGCATCTACTGATGTGGCACAAAATATTTTTTTCGGGTCATGTAATAACAACAATTACTTTCCAAATAATAACAGACGAAGCATTGGACATGGTATAGTTCACGCGGAAGCCCGACATTCCAAGTTCAACTTCCATATCAAACTCATGTTCACAGATATCTGCACGTTCATACATAATGTCCACAACCATGATTCACTTCAAAGCCAAAAAAATGTGAGGAGAGTTATAAATAAAGAAAAACCTCTACTAGTTCCTGCTACCAGTGCGAGCACAACAAGTCAAGACCATGCGTAAATTAATTATATTTTAGTCATTTTTTGTGTTCTAAAATGCCTGCTGGCTCGCGGAAGGACGTGTTGCCGGCACACGCGTGGATTCAATGAAGGCAGGCGGGGCAGTCTTAAGCTGGTTGCACGCGGCGAGGAAGCGTGCTCAGCCGGGCCTGCAACGAGTGGGGCCCTCTTGGCCGGTGCGCCGGTTCAATGCCTGCGCTATGAGAGGTCGCGTCCATGTCAGAGCAATCACTCCCTGCAGTCCTTTTTAGTTTAGGTATAACAAAATCTCGTTTTTCATTCACATTTTACAAGTAAAATTCGTGGACAAACTTTGACCCAAAATACGATGGGGACTAGTAAACCAGAATGGAGGTAGTAGTTTTTTTTGTCAAAGAAGGGTTTCCCCTTCCAATTTTCATTACTGAAAACCAGCATCTAAATCTAAACCATAGTATTTTCCCTAGAACTACCAAGTTCAACATCTCGCAACATAAACCCATACAACCAGACGCCAAGGAGGTACGTAGTACTATGAATTCCATTTTCGCTCCATACCAATCGTTCTAAAAACTACTTAGTACTTATAACGCGCCATTGAAAATCGGAACTCTTAACCCCGCTAAAAATTATATTTTAAACGTGGCTACTCGACCTGTGGCAACTGGCGAGCCACCGCCTCCAAGTCGTTCACCTGTGGTCCCGACCATCAACTCCTACGGATCAAATTATCACGTGAGCTAACTATTCCTACAAAGGTGCTCCACCACGTACCCGGTACCGGCGAATGCAACAATCGTTCACCTAGGGTTTTAGGGTTTATTTGTTAATGTCGCCTTTACATAACACTCATGTGTGCAAGACAGCAAGAGGTCGACTGCATGCGCGCGCCTCTTCTCTTCGTATATGTACTCCACCATTTGTCTGGTGTCCAAAAAATTATAATAACTACTAGCAATGTGCCAATGCGTTGCCACACGATCAAAGTAGATTAATACATATTCACCGATTTGATAGAAAAAAGTCTAGTTTTGAAATACGTATATCACTAAAAATATGTTATGTTTCACTCAAAATATATTCCTTTGGCGGTTTTGATGAGATAAGGGAGGAATGTTGTTGGTTTCAAGATTTGAGAAGTGGTATATGTCCAATTTCTACTCTTACTAGCAAGATGCCCGTGCGTTGCACGGAATATCAAATTCTTGTGGGAGAAAAGGATGAACGGGGGAAGGCCTTATCTGCAAATGTGGTGAGGAGTGCGGGTAAATTGCCATATTTTCCTTCCTATCCGTCAGATATAAATCGGACGACCTACATTGCAGGATGGCAGGCCCACCATCATCACTAACTCTGTTTTTTTATCCCTAATCTTATAAAAATCATTGTCGGTGATGATCGTGTGCCTGCCATCCTGCAATATAGGACGTCCGATCTATATATGACGGATAAGAAGGAAATTATGGTAATTTTGCAAAAATATACCCACACCCATCTCCACATTTGCAAATAAGGCCTTCCCTCGTTCATCCTTTTCCCACACAAGATAAACTACTTATACAAATGCATCTTGATGTTCTGTGCAACGCATGGGCATCTTGCTAGTTGTTCCAAAAAGCCCATGTGTGTGTGAGAGAGAGGGAAAGTGGAGGAGGACAGAGTGCATGTGTGACAAAGACACAAAGAGTGTGTGTGCGATAGGTATCAACTTAAAATGAGGCGATAGTGTGTGTGCACGATCGAGAGGGCGTGTCTCAAGAAGGGAAAAAAATCTACATAGATACAAGGAGCGGGAGAGGGACATGTATGCGATAGTGGAAGCACGAGTGTGCGGGTGTATAAACCTATCTAGAGGCCAGTCGATAAATGTTTGTGAGAGAAATACGAGTCGGGGTGCGAAAGCGAGAGTTTTGTGTGTGTGAGAGAGAGATGGTAGTCGGGAAGGGGAGTGGAAGCAGGACTTGTGTGTGTGTGTGTGTGTGTCTGTGCGAGAGAGAGGGGGGGTTGTCTGATCGGTAACCAAATGAATAATGTCACTCTGGGATGGAGACAAAAAGGAGACCGCAACAAATGTTGTGTCTACAGGAGAGAGAGAGAGAGAGAGTAATTTTAGTGGTATGAGTCATATCTAGAGACATATAGAGTGTGTGAGAGAATCCCATAGAGAGAAAGACAAACTGAAAGACGAGTGGAGACTGTGTGTGTGGCGGTGAAAAAAAAGCTTAGGTACTGAGTGATACCGGAGAACAGTAGAGACGTGAGAGATAATGAAAACCGTGTAATGTATAATGATAGGGAGAGTGTGACACTTCTCAAGGGAGACGTCGAGAGACCATGTTTGCGAGGATAGGAGAAACATGGAGTGTGCGGGTGAGCTGGAGAAAAGAGAGTGATAGCTACATGAAGGAGCATGCATGCGAGAGAGATGGGCGTGAAAGGAGTGAACATAAAAGGGATTCAAATATTTGAATTCGAGATGATGATACATGTAATCCATATTCGAACCAAAATTGATCTATCAAACATGCATACTCATATGAATTCACGCGCATCTATGTTATTTAATATGTAGATATTAGTGACCCATACATTTTAGTAGAACATAATTTGGTTAATTTTTTTGAATTCAACCTTAAAATTTTGAGATCATTGTATTTGTAAATCATATTATACATATAAAGGAGCAGAATTCTTTGTTGTGCTTTTAAAAGTAATACAAAAATGATGTATATAGAATTTAATTCCAATTGAAAATGGATCCCGCCCGAAAAAAATAGAATACAAACGGGATTTGAATTGAGTTGGTACGGTAAATGTGCACTCTGCAAAATTTGAACGAAGCGGGGAAAGTCGCAGTAACCGCCCGAAAGCAAAATTACTACTGCCTATCCCTGCCACGCAAAGCCTATCTGCTGGATTTCTATAGATTTCGATAGGGGTAGGTTTGTAATTTCACCCAAACGTGACGTAACCGCCTCTCACCCGGATTCATACACGGTGGGCGCCAAAACACAGTGTGTCCTCGACCGAAATCGACTCCCTCCCCGATTCATATTCGTACACGGTGGGCACCAAAATCAAACTCTCGTCGGTAAATATTCGGTGTATGCGAGATTACCGTCCTATCCCCAACCAACTAATATTGCTGTGATGTAGAAAATTTGAAACGGGGGCTAAGTTTGTAAATTTCCTCGCATTTGAGACAAGCGCGCCCTGAATACATGGTTCTCCCCTTCCTCTCTACCTCCCTTTTCCCCATTCATACTCCGTGGGCGCCAAAACAGCCTCTCCACCCCAGCCTCCTCCGTCCGCCGCCGTCCGCCACCCTATCCACCACCGTCCTCCTCCACCATGCCGGAGCTGATACCCCGACGCTGTTGTAGATTACAAGAGATCGACCTCTCTCATCCACAGCTTCGGACCGGGATCCTTGCATCCCGTCCTCTCGCTTCATCCCTGCCGTCGTCCACCTTGTCGGCGCCGCTCCTACGACCGTCTCGTCCACCGCGCCCCGCCGCCATCGTCTACCCTCCTAGAACTGCTTCCGCGCCGCCGACAGCCATCTCTACCGCATCACCGTCAAATTCTCAGCAGATGCATACACGGCACCGCACCAGAGGCGGTACTCTTTCGTATCTGCTCAACTTATTTATCACAGCAAGAAAATAGATCGCCACTGCTTTACTCTTATTTCTTGTCTTGGTTGCGAAGTTGCCTTTGTCCGGTTTGCACCTTCAGATCCGACATGGCACGCTCAACACTATACTCCCAACGCTTATGGGTTTTCCCTTTTATGTTCCACACTAGTTAAATCACAGTAGACTAAATTTCAATATTGGGTCAGTCGATTTTTCAGAGCTCGCCGGAGTTCGCCAGTGCAAATGAAGGGGCTCGGGTGGTTGTGGGGCCTCGCCGAATGAAGAAAACTCGACACGGGTGGGGGGCAGGGTGGCGGAGGAACACAGGCGGTGGGGGCCGGTGGTCCGGCCGGCTGCCCATGCGGTGTTCTGTGTGGGAAGAATCAGAGACGAGGAAGAAGAAGGGTTAGGAGACGTAGGATCTTCATCCAACCGCCTCAAATGGTCGAGAGACAGCTAGGAGTTGCATTCTTAATGCGCTCTGGTTCATCATCTGTGGGCACTGCGCAACCAACATTTTATTATCCAAAGTCTGCTTGCTCTTCTTTACCATATTCCTCTTCCGTTCTTCTTTAATATGTACTCTCTTCGTTCCTAAATACAAGTCTTAGTATAGATTCCACCATGGACTACATATGGAGCAAAATGAGTGAATCTACACTCTAAAATGTATCTGGATACATCTGTATGTGATCCATAGTGGAAATCTCTACCAAGACTTATATTTTGGAACGGAGGGAGTATGACAGTAGTACAGTATGTTCCTTGTACTAAAGATGAGCAGGAACATTTGTAGTGTAGAGGTCTCTACGGTCGGTTGTGATGGACACTTTGAGCCTCTTTGATTCAAAGGGTTTTGTAAACATAAGAATAGGATTTGTAGTGACCTG
Source organism: Triticum dicoccoides (assembly GCF_002162155.2). Lineage (NCBI taxonomy): Eukaryota > Viridiplantae > Streptophyta > Magnoliopsida > Poales > Poaceae > Triticum > Triticum dicoccoides. The sequence goes on from NC_041383.1 coordinate 508,683,292, forward strand.
CCCACTTGAATCCTATAAGAATAGCAAGGAAATGCGGGGAGCTGTGTCGCCTTTGAGAGTTACACTGATATTAACAATACCGCACCTTCAGTTGAAGAGAACTGGTATCCGAAGCCTTTCTAGCCGTACCGGCAGTACTAGCACATATATTCCAGCAAGTTCCACTTTGCTGATTTTACTCTGGTGCTTACGGTTTTCCCCGTTATATCTACACTATGATCCGTGTAGCTGCTTTATGTCGCACTAGCAGCAGTCCACTCTTGAAGCTAAACACTGCAATGACTTACAAAATTGGCACCAAGGCATTGAGTGCCATCTGGATGCAATGAAACTCATATGCTCCCCACCTGTTGATTTTTGTTCATAATATGATCCTAATGACTATTCTAACCTCGAGGAGTCAAAGGCAGATGGCCTGTCCTGTTCACCCATCAAGGTGCATGTTCTAATTTGGCAAGGTTTTATTGATTGCACGTATCTTGCATATGTTGTCTTGCATTTCTTCTACCTTATTGCACCGCCATCTGCTTAGTTTACTCATCATATATGTCAAGATGCCATGCCCATCCATTATCAATACATATTCCATCTGTCATCATACCATGTTTTTTTCACTCAAATGTTGTTCTTGTGCATCAGACATCAAAAAGGAAGAGGGTGATTGCCGAACCTGAAGGAGCACCAGCAAAGTCCTTGAAAAACGTGGTGGTGCCGGAGAAATCACACAACACCACACTGATATTGGTTGTACAACCAGTGACACAAAACATAGGACCGACTCTAGCATACTATACCCATACTTAACTGGCCACACCACTAGCCCCACCACACAGGACCTGCACTCCAGCAAAAGGTATACCGATTTCATTTGCCATAGCACTAGCCGTACCACAGAAAAATCTCACTCTAACAAAAATTACAGCAAGTCCACCGGCCGAAGACCTATCCCAACTGCAGAGACGACCAATTCCTGCAGATTGGAACCCCATTCCATTTATTCCTAGTTTAAAATACAATGCTTTCAATATTGTTAGGGACTACATGCATATATTCCCATCATGGGAAGATTATAGTGAAGACAAACACCATTTTCACATCTTCCTGTCCAACTTACGTGTAAGTGCTATTATTCATGGTTATTACTTTCATGTTTTCTGCTGATTGAACACCTCAATGATTTACATTACATTGTTGTAACTAGGCGAGGGTCAATGTGGATAGACATGACGAGGAAAGCTTGCTTGTGCTTTTCAAGGAAGCATTGCAGCAGTGTCGGTGTTACCTAAGGAAATCACACTTTGGTGCCAAATCTATAAACGAATTTCTGGTGAAGTCTCATGTGCTAAATTTAGAAGACATTGAATGGAAAAACATTGTTATGCATTGGTCTCGTTCCCAGGATGAGGTATTGTCTATGAAATCACATGAAAATTTGAACTTTTACTTTTTCGCATGTGCCTTACGGATCTTGTTTGCAGGAAATCTGCTCGAAGAAGAATTCTGGTTTGAAAAGAATGACATGATATCACAAATATGCTGCCCGCTGCTTTGCTCTTGTTAGTACCTATTGTCCTGTATCACTGTACTTGCATACATACCTGGTTCATTATGTGACAGCAGTATGCATGATAGCTTGCTTATCAATTGTTCGCTCCAAATTTTATCTGATCTGTATGAATGGTTACATTAGTGTAGAATATATCCAATGCAAATGAATTTTTTTAGCTCTGCAAGATTCTTGTAAGTACATGTTGTCCTTTATCAGTGTACTTTTATTGACATGTAGTTGTTCATGTACCATCACTCTGCAGCTTATTTTCCTTTGCTCTCCATTTTCTACACATCAGATCTATATTTACTCTTACCATAAGGTTGGTACTGAAGAAGTTTATCTGTGCATTGCTCTTGGCTGTACCTTTTGCCTCTATCGCTGCACTTACATTTATAGCTACTTGTTTATGTAGCATCACTCTTCATCTTATCTTAAATATTTTCCATTTTTTCGTATATTATCACATCTATATTTACTCTTAACAAAATGTAGAATAAAGGCAATGCTTATGAAGAAGATTTTGTGGTAAACTTCTTGAATTGCCCCCCCCCCATCAACATGGACAAGGGCTTTATAGAGCATGTCTTCACCAATATTGTAAGTTTGTCCTTCTCAAGCCTTCAAACTTTGTTGTGTATATTTGGTTAGGCATGACTGCAACAGCTGTTTATTTTTGGTGTTTGCATCAACTTGCATGTTTAAAAGTTTATTATGTAGTTCATAAACAAAAGTTTGTCCTTCTCAATTTAAGTTTTCAGTTGTACAACCAAGTTCCTTCTTCATACCATGTAAATTAAACTATACAGAGCAAGGGATCTTCTTTTGCACTGCATGTATGCTTCCGTTCTTCATCCGTAATCCAGTGGTGTGGTGAACCTACCCACTAAAGCACAATGTCATATTCTGCAATGTCTGAACTATGAACAACGTCATATCATTCTACTATTATTTAAACCATCTCTTTATTTGCCATTCTGAAATGGGATAAATTGACAGCACACTAATCATTGATACTTATGAGTTCTTGATCTGTAATCCAGTGGTGTCGTGAAGCTGCCAACTCCTTCACAATGTCATTTCCTGCCATGTCTTGACCTGAAAAATACCATATTGTGTTACTGTAATTTTAAACTATGTCACTTTATTCGTCAGTAAGAAATGTGATGAATTGTCAGCACTGATACTTTTATGTGCAAAACCTATCATCTGTCTGCTTGTTTATCTTTCAGAGTGAGGAAGATATAAGTGTTGAAAAAGCGCAGTCTCATCAGCTTGCTCAGCTGCTTGCGCTGCCGCTCCCCTGCAGGGCTAACCTTTCCTAAACTCTATTGAAGTGTTGTCAGTTTTGTATATTATTTTGTCGGTGTGTTTATTTGCACTGGTGGTGATCTTTGATGCCCACTGTATGTAATCTGCTGTTTGCTTGTGCTTTACTATCATAGTGGCGAACATTGATGCCCAATGGATGTAATATGACGTAATTTCTTTATTGTATAGTCTAGGTTTTTTTTCTTACTCATGATGCTGCAGTTATTTTACTGTATATATATCCTGTCTTCGTAGTAAACTGACCAAACCATAAAATTACGATACATAATCGGGCAGTCATGCAATCACGATGTATGATCCGCATCATGGGCCCCGTCATCTTGGTCCGTTAAAAGGCCAAAAGTAAACTGGCCCACTAGTAGATTCAGGCCTTTAATAGGCCGAGTAACCCCTGACCCTCTTTTCACAAGAAAACTCAATGGGCTTTTAGGAGGCTGAGAAGTAGGTTGGGCCTGAAACGTGCCGAACAGCTCACGGACTGGCAGCAGCCCGAAATTGACCCCGACCCATGATTCTGCGAATCAAATCACGGCTTTTAACAGGCCAAAATTGTCTCGGTCCTTGTTTGGCCCAATCAGATATCGGCTGCGAGCAGGCCGGATGCAAATCGGGCCGTAGTTAGGCCCAACTATATGCCGGGCTTTTAACAGGCCGAAATTAATATAGGGCCGAAATGTTAAATTTAAATGGGCCCTTAAAAGGACGAAACTAATATCAGGTCGAATTACTAAATGGGCCTTTAGCAAGTGGGCCCAAAAGCATAGCGTATAGTTGACGGGCCGAAGCTGATATGGGCCATAATTTAGCCCAAAGCCTCTTAAAGGGTTGAACCCGATCTGGGCCGTAATTTGGCCCAGAACGTGGTAGGCTTTTAACGGGCCGGATCTCATATGGGCCACTATTAGGCCCGGAACATGGCAGGCCAATAATGGACCGAATCAAATATGGGCCGGCATTTGGCCCAAAACATGGCAACCAGTTAATGGGCCGGCCTACTAGGGCCCTCAAATTCTTGTGGGGCTACAGCTGGGCTGGCCCGTTAATGTCGGCGAAATCTCATGGGCCTTTAGCCGGGCCGACCCATTATGATCCGCAAGAATCTTGTGGGCCTTTACCTGGGCCGGCCCATTATGGCAAACAAAAATCTTGTGGGCCTTTACTTGGGTCGGCTCATTATGGCCCGCGAAATCTTGTGGGCCTTTAGCTGGGCCAGCCCATTATGGTCCGCAAAATCTGGTGGGCCTTTAGCTGGGCCGGCCCATCATGGTCCGCGCAATCTTGTGGGCCTTTAGTTGGGCCTTTAGTTGGACAGAATCAAGATAGTCATACCTGTGCTGTCGTAGAAGTGTTCCATGACAATACCAAAATTATCATCACGGAAGTGTCCACTTCCATGACGATAAATCGCGCGTCACAGAAGTGCTTTCATCAAGGGTGACCGACACGTGGCATCCACCGTAACGGAACGCCATTAAGCTATCGGGTCGGGTTTTGGATCCGATAACCCGTTAAGAGCCCCAACCAATGGGGATTTTCCACGTGTAAAATCATCATTGGCTGGAGGAGACACGTGTCAGGTCCGCGCTGGCACAGGTGTCACTCATCCAATGGGCGAGACGCGCCGATGATATGTTGACACGTGGACCGGCCCATCAAGTTTAAATGGGCCGGCCCAACTAAAGGCCCTAAGATTTTGCGGACTATAATGGGCCGGCCCAGCTAAAGGCCCACGAGATTTTGCGGGCCATAATGGGCTGGCCCAGCTAATGGCCCACAAGATTTTGCGGGCCATAATGGGCCGGCCCAGGTAAAGGCCCACAAGATTTTTGTTTGCCATAATGGGCCGGCCCAGGTAAAGGCCCACAAGATTCTTGCGGATCATAATGGGCCGGCCTGGCTAAAGGCCCCACGAGATTTCGCCGACATTAACGGGCCGGCCCAGCTGTAGGCCCACAAGAATTTGAGGGCCCTAGTAGGCCGGCCCATTAACTGGCTGCCATGTTTTGGGCCAAATGCTGGCCCATATTTGATCCGGTCCATTAATGGCCTGCCACGTTCCGGGCCTAATAGTGGCCCATATGAGATCCGGCTCGTTAAAAGCCTACCACGTTCTAGGCCAAATTACGGCCCAGATCTGTTACGACCCTTTAAGAGGCTATGGGATCAATTATGGCCCATATCAGATTCGGCCCGTCAACTGGACACTATGCTTTTGGGCCCACTTACTAGAGGCCCACTTTGGAATTCGGCCTGACATTAGTTTTGGCCTCTTAAGGACCCGTTTAACATTTCGGCCCTATATTAATTTCGGCCTGTTAAATGCTCGTCATATAGTTGGGCCTAACTACGGCCCGGTTTGCATCCGGCCTGCTCGCAGCCGATATCTGATTGGGCCAAACAAGGACCAAGAAAATTTTGGCCTGTTAAAAGCCCGTGGTTTGATTCGCACAATCATGGGACGGGGTTCATTTCGGGCTGCTGCCGGCCCGTTAGCTATTCGGCACGTTTCAGGCCCAACCTACATCGTGATTGCATGACGGCCCGATTATTTACCGTAATTTTACGGTTTGGCCGGTTTACTGCGAAGACAGTAAAATAACTCCATCATCGTGAATAAGAAAAAACCTAGACTATACAATAAAGAAATTACAGCATATTACATCCACTGGGCATCAAAGTTTGCCACTATGATAATAAAGCACAAGCAGACAGCAGATTACATATACTGGGCATCAAAGATCGCCATCAGTGCAAATAAACACGCCAACAAAATAATATACAAAACCGATAGCACTTCAATAGAGTTCAAGAAAGGTTAGCCCTGCTGGGGAGCTGCAGCGCAAGCAGCTGAGCAAGATGATGAGACTGCGCTTGTTCAACACTTAAATCTTCCTCACTGAAAGATAAACAAGCAGACAGATGATAGGTTTTGCACATAAAAGTATCAGTGCTGACAATTCATCACATTTCTTACTGACGAATAAAGTGACACAGTTTAAAATTGCATTAACACAATATGGTATTGTTCAGGTCAAGACATGGCAGGAAATGACATTGTGAAGGAGTTGAGAGCTTCACGACACCATTGGATTACAGATCAAGAACTCATAAGTATCAATGGTTAGTGTGCTGTCAATTTATCCCATTTCAGATTGGCAAATAAAGAGACGGTTTAAATAATACTCCCTCCGTCCGGAATTACTTGTCATCAAAATGGATGTGTCTAGAACTAAAATATATCTAGATACATCCATTTCAATGACAAGTATTTTCGAACGGAGGGAGTAGTAGAATGATATGACATTGTTCATAGTTAAGACATTGCAGAATATGACATTGTGCTGTAGTGGGTATTTTCAGAACACCACTGGATTACGGATGAAGAACAGAAGCATACATGCAGTGCAAAAGAAGATGACTTGCTCTGTATACTTTAATTTACATGGTATGAATAAGGAACTTGGTTGTACAACTGAAAACTTAAATTGAGAAAGGACAAACTTTTGTTTATGAACTACTCCCTCTGTTCTAAAATAGATGACCCAACTTTATACTAACTTCAGTACAAAATTGGGTCATCTATTTTGGAATGGAGGAAGTACATAATAAACTTTAAACATGCAATTTGATGCAAACACCAAAAATAAATAGCTGTTGCAGTCATGCCTAACCAAATATATACAACAAAGTTTGAAGGCTTGAGATGGACAAACTTACATTATTGGTGAAGACAGGCGCTATAAAGGCCTTGTCCATGCTGATGGGGGCAATTCAAGAAGTTTACCACAGAATCTTCTTCATAAGCATTGCCTTTATTCTACATTTTGTTAAGAGTAAATATAGATGTGATAATATACAAAAAATGGAGAATATTTAAGATAAGATGAAGAGTGATGCTACATAACCAAGTAGCTATAAATGTAAGTGCAGCGATAGAGGCAAAAGGTACAGCCAAGAGCAATGCACAGATAAACTTCTTCAGTACCAACCTTATGGTAAGAGTAAATATAGATCTGATGTGTAGAAAATGTAGAGCAAAGGAAAATAAGCTGCAGAGTGATGGTACATGAACAACTACATGTCAATAAAAGTACACTGATAAAGGATAGCATGTACTTACAAGAACAATGCATAGCTAAAAAAACATTGGCATTGGATACTGAAAAATTTGGAGCGAACAATTGATAAGCAAGCTATCATGCATACTGCTGTCACATAATGAACCAGGTATGTATGCAAGTACAGTGATACAGGACAACAGGTACTAACAAGAGCAAAGCAGCGGGCAGCATATTTGCGATATCATGTCGTTATTTTCAAACCGGAATTCTTCTTCGAGCAGATTTCCTGCAAACAAGATCCGTAAGGCACATGCGGAAAAGTAGAAGTTCAAATTGTCATGTGATTTCATAGACAGTACCTCATCCTGGGAACGAGACCAATGCATAACAATGTTTTTCCATTCAATGTCTTCTAAATTTAGCACGTGAGACTTCACCGGAAATTCGTTTATAGATTTGGCACCAAAGTGTGATTTCCTCAGGTAACACCGATACTGTTGCAATGCTTCCTTGAAAAGCACAAGCAAGCTTTCCTCGTCATGTCTATCCACATTGACCCTCGCCTAGTTACAACAATGTAATGTAAATCATTGAGGTGTTCAATCAGCAGAAAACATGAAAGTAATAACCATGAATAATAGCACTTACACGTAAGTTGGACAGCAAGATGTGAAAATGGTGTTTGTCTTCACAATAATCTTCCCATGATGGGAATATATGCACGTAGTCCCTAACAACATTGAAAGCATTGTCTTTTAAACTGGGAATAAATGGAATGGGGTTCCAATCTGCAGGAATTGGCCGTCTCTGCAGTTGGGATAGGTCTTCGGCCGTTGGATTTTTTGTACTTTTTGCTGGAGTGAGATTTTTCTGTGGTACAGCTGGTGCCATGGCAAATGAAATCGGTATACCTTTTGCTGGAGTGCAGGTCCTGTGTGGTGGGGCTAGTGTGGCCAGTGAAGTATGGGTACAGTCTGCTGGAGTCGGTCCTACGTTTTGTGTCACAGCTCTATCGAACATGGTAAAGAAGAGCAAGTAGATTTTGGATAATAAAATGTTGGTTATGCAGTGCCCACACATGATGAACCAGAGCGCATTAAGAATGCAACTCCCAGCTATCTCTCGACCATTTCAGGCGGTCGGATGAAGATTTTACGTCTCGTAACCCTACTTCTTCCTCGTCTGTGATTCTTCCCATACAGAACACTGCACGGGCCACCGGCCGGACCACCGCCCCCCACCGCATGTGTTCCTCCGCCACCCCCACCCCCACCCGCGTCGAGTTTTCTTCATTCGGCGAGGCCCCACAACCACCCAAGCCCCTTTGATCGCACTGGCGAACTCCGGCGAGCTCTGAAAAATCGACTGACCCAATTTTGAAATTTAGTCTACTGTGATTTAACTAGTGTGGAATATAAAAGGGGAAAACCATAAGCATTGGGAGTATAGTATTGAGCGTGCCATGGCGGATCTGAAGGTGCAAACCGGACAAAGGCAACTTCGCAACCAAGACAAGAAATCAGAGTAAAGCAGTGGTGATCTATTTTCTTGTTGCGATAAATAAGTTGAGCAGATATGAAAGAGTACCGCCTCTGGTGCGGCGCCGTGTACGCATCTGGTGAGAATTCGATGGTGCTGCGGTAGCGATGGCTGTCAACGGCGTGGAAGCAGATCTAGGAGGGTAGACGGTGGCGGCAGGGTGCGGTGGACGAGACGGTCGTAGGAGCAGCGCCGGCAAGGTGGACAATGGCGGGGATGAAGCGAGAGGACGGGATGCAAGGATCCCGGTCTGAAGGCGTGGATGAGAGAGGTCGATCTCTTGTAATGGACGGCGGCGTCGGGGTATCAGCTCCGGCACGGTGGAGGAGGACGGTGGTGGATGGGGTGGCGGACGGCGACGGACGGAGGAGGGTGGGGTGGAGAGGGTGTTTTGGCGCCCATGGAGTACGAATGGGGAAAAGGGAGGTAGAGAGGAAGGGGGGAACCATGTAGTCAGGGCGCGCTTGTCTCAAATGCCAGGAAATTTACAAACTTAGCGCCCCTTTCAAATTTCTACTACATCACAGAAACATTAGTCGGTTGGGGATAGGACGGTAATCTCGCATACACCGAATATTTGCTGACAAGAGTTTGTTTTTGGCGCCCACTGTGTATGAATATGAATCAGGGAGGGAGTCGATTTCGGCCGAGGGCACACCGTGTTTTCGCGCCCACCGTGTATGAATCCGGATGAGAGGCGATTACGTCACGTTTGGGTGAAATTACAATCCTAACCCTATCAAAACCTATAGAAATCCAGCAGATAGGCTTTGCGCGGCAGGGATAGGCAGTAGTGATTTCCATCTCGCAGATTTTGGTTTCGGGCGGTTACTGCGACTTTCCCCGCTTCGTTCAAAATTTGCACAGTGCACGTTTACCGTGCCAAATCAATTCGAATCCCGTTTGTATTCTACTATTTTTTTCGGGCGGGATCCATTTTCAATTGGAATTACATTCTATATACATCATTTTTTTACATATATACTTTCAAAAGCACAACAAAGAATTCTGCTCCTTTATATGTATAATATGATTTTCAAATACAACGATTTCGAAATCTTAAGGTTGAATTCGAAAAAATTTAACCAAATTATGTTCTACTAAAATGTATGGATCAGTAATATCTACATATTAAGTAACATAGATGTGCGTGAATTCATATGAGTATGCATGTTTGATAGATCAATTTTGGTTCAAGTATGGATTACATGTATCATCATCTTGAATTCAAATATTTGAATCCCTTTTTGTTCACTCCTTTCACGCCCATCTCTCTCGCATGCATGCTCTTTCAGGTAGCCATCACTCTCTTTTCTCCAGCTCACCCGCATGCTCACTTCATGTTTCTCCTATCCTCGCAAAAAAGGTCTCTCGATGTCTCCCTTGAGAAGTGTCACACTCTCCCTATCATTATACATTACATGGTTTTCATTATCTCTCATGTCTCTACTGTTCTCTGGTATCATTCGGTACCTAAGCTTTCTTTTTCACCGCTACACACACAATCTCCACTCGTCTTTCACTTTGTCTTTCTCTCTATGGGATTCTCTCACACACCCTATATGTCTCTACATATGACTCATACCACTAAAATTACTCTCTCTCTCTCCTGTAGACACAACATTTGTTGCGGTCTCCTTTTCGTCTCCATCCCAGACTGACACCAATCAAACAACCCCGATTACCGTCTACTCTCTCTCTCTCACACAGACACACACATACAACTCCTGCTTCCACCCCCCTTCCCGACTACCGTCTCTCTCTCACACACACAAAACTCTCGCTTTCGCACCCCGACTCGTATTTCTCTCACAAGCATTTATCGACTAGCTAGCCTCTAGATAAGTTTATACACCCGCACACTCATGCTTCCACCATCGCATACATGTCTCTCTCTCGCTCCTTGTATCTATGTAGCTTTTTCTTCCCTTCTTGAGACACGCCCTCTCGATCATGCACACACACACTATAGCCTCATTTTAAGTTGATACCTATCGCACACACGCTACTTGTGTCTTTGTCACACATGCACTCCGTCCTCCTCCACTCTCCCTCTCTCTCACACACACATGGGCTTTTTACAACAACTAGCAAGATGCCATGCGTTGCATGGAACATCAAGATGCATTTGTATGAGTAGTTTATCTTGTGGGGGAAAAGCATGAACGAGGGAAGACCTTATTTGCAAATATGGAGAGGGGTGTGGGTATCTTTTTGCAAAATTGCCATAGTTTCCTTCCTATCCTTCAGATATAGATCGGACAGCCTATATTGCAGGATGGCAGGCACACGATCATCACCGACAATGGTTTTTATAAGAGTAGGGATAAAAAATAGAGTTGGTGATGATGGTGGGCCTGCCATCCTGCAATGTAGGTTGTCCGATTTATATCTGACGGATAGGAAGGAAAATATGGCAATTTACCCACACTCTTCACCACATTTGCAGATAAGGCCTTCCCTCGTTCATCCTTTTCTCCCATGAGATTTTGATGTTCCGTGCAATGCACGGGCATCTTGCTAGTAAGAGTACAAATTATACATGTACCGCTTCTCGAATCTTGAAACCAACAACATGCCTCCCTTATCTCATCAAAACCGCCAAAGGAATATATTTTGAGTGAAACATAACATATTTTTAGTGATATACGTATTTCAAAACTAGACTTTTTTCTATCAAATCGGTGAATATGTATTAATCTACTTTGATCGTGTGGCTACGCATTGGCACATTGCTAGTAGTTATTATAATTTTTTGGACACCGGACAAACGGTGGAGTACATATACAAAGAGAAGAGGCGCACGCATGCAGTCGGCCTCTCGCTGTCTCGCACACATGAGTGTTACGTAAAGGCGACGTTAACAAATAAACCCTAAAACCCTAGGTGCATGATTGCTGCATTCGCGGGTACCGGGTACGTGGTGGAGCACCTTTGTAGGAGTTGATGGTCGGGACCACAGGTGCAACTTGGAGCGCGGTGGCTCGCCAGTTGCCACAGACCGAGTAGCCACGTTTAAAATATCATTTTTAGCGGGGTTAAGAGTTCCGATTTTAAATGGCACGTTATAAGTAGTAAGTAGTTTTTAGAACGATTGGTATGGAGCGAAAATGGAATTCATAGTACTACGTACCTCCTTGGCGTATGGTTGTATGGGTTTATGTTACGAGATGTTGAACCTGGTAGTTCTAGGGCAAATACTATGGTTTAGATTTAGATGCTGGTTTTCAGTAATCGGAAGGGGAAACCCTTCTTTGATTAGAAAAAACTACTACCTCCATTCTGATTTACTAGTCCCCATCGTACTTTGGGTCAAAGTTTGTCCACGAATTTTACTTGTAAAATGTGAATGGAAAACAAGATTTTGTTATACCCAAACAAAAAAGGACTGGAGGGAGTGATTGCTCTGACACAGACGCGACCTCTCATAGTGCAGGCATTGAACCGACGCGCCGGCCAAGAGGGCCGCACTCGCTGCAGGCCCGGCTGAGCACGCCTCCTCGCCGTGTGCAACCAGCTTAAGACTGCTCTGCCTGCCTTCATTGAATCCGCACGTGTGCCGGCAACACGTCCTTCCACGAGCCGGCAGGCATTTTAGAACACAAAAAATGACTAAAATATAATTAATTTACGCATGGACTTGACTTGTTGTGCTCGCACTGGTAGCAGGAACTAGTAGAGGTTTTTCTTTATTTATAACTCTCCTGACATTTTTTTTGGCTTTGAAGTGAATCATGGTTGTGGACATTATGTATGAATGTGCAGATATCTGTGAACATGAGTTTGATGTGGAAGTTGGACTTGGAATGTCGGGCTTGCGCGTGAACTATACCATGTCCAATGCTTCGTCTGTTATTGTTTGGAAAGTAATTGCTGTTATTACATGACCCGAAAAAAACATTTTGTGCCACATCAGTAGATGCACAGACATCACAACAGGCATGCTGACTGGATAAACATTTGAACCTAGCTATTATGAAGGAAATTTTGTATTGACAACAGTTTTAGATAGCAGGAGACGCCTAGCCTGCTCTGCCTCTGCTAGCTTATTTCTGGCTTCTTCCATCTCTTCTTTGGCTTGGGTGAAGAGAGCATCTGATTGCTCTTTTCGCTTCTTCAGGGACTCAGCTACATTCTCAAGGGCTGTTGCACGCTTTCTTTCAGCCTTTTCTAATGCCACGAGGACACGAACAGCTGACGACTCCACCTGGCTTGTGTGTAATCCAGCATCATCTTGGAATTTGCACCATGTGTCTAATCCAGCATCATTAGGGAACTGGCACCTTGTGTGTAATCCAGCCTCATTTTGGAAACATGATCTCGAGGTTGACCATACTTCCCTCCTCGCAGGAACTGCATCCTGACATGAAGTTACTTCTTTTTTAGATCAATTTAGTAGAAGCCAGATAAACAGAACTCGGAGAAGTGAATTCAAAAGGAAAAGAAATATAAAAACAGACTACACGGTGAGAACACCCACTTCCTACATCAAGTTAAAAACGAAAGCATTAGGACGATTAAGACTCTTCTTATTACACATCGAAGAACACCACGCTTAAGAGAAACAGAAACTACGACATATACACATCGAAGAACACGAGGCTAAACGAAAGTAATTGAAAGGGTGTTACTTACCAAAGCTCGTTTTACAGGTTCAGTGCAGCTCCTCTTTAACTTGCCACGCTCCTTGAAGATGTCTCGAATATCCCGTGTTTGGTCTTCATTGCTCCTCTGCATGTTCACACTCGTGGTTTCAAAATCTCAACATGGCAAGAAAAATACTACTAGTAATACTCGCGCATCTTGTGGGCAACATTAAAGCACTCGTCTGCCATGTTAGAGCATCTCCAACAGAATCGCAACGCGCGGCGCTTTAAAAAAGCGTTTACAGTGTTGAGATCGAGAAGTAGATAATAGAGAGTAGAGGATAGTTCTCAGCATAGATAGATACAAAAAAGATAATTCAACTACTCCTCGTCGTCCGACTGCTCCTCGGTGATGTCCTCCTCCGACGTCTGACTGTAGGCGTGAAGATACCGATCGTCATCGGATTCCCAGGGCGACGCTGCTCCTACCTCATGTTGAATTGAGCGTCCGCTTTTCGCCTACGCTTGTCCTCGTGATAGGCGGCACGCTCCGCCCTTCTCTTATCCCTCTCCGCCCTCCTTTGCGCGTAGAACTTGCGCTCGTTGATGATGTCCTGCGGGAAGTGTTGGCACCACAGCGCAATGGCTTCCTCGTCCATCTCGGCGATGCCGAGGCGGTGCTCCCGCCTCCGGTTGTCGCGACGATCCTCGTCGTTGCTAAGCCACGGCAGAGGCGCGAGCTCCTGCGCCTGCTCCCGCGTCGGCACGTTTGGGAAGTTCAATGTTCTATGAGGCCACCGGAGGCGCCACGCCTCCGCGTCGTATGCGCGGGTGGCCTCGGTGGCGGTGTCGAAATTGCCGAGGCCGAGGCGCATCCGCGGAACTGGATCTCGGCGGAGAAGCCACCGGAGGGGCGCGCGCGGACGCCGCGGTATCCCCAAGTTTCTCGGCGACGCGGCGGCGGCGAGGCGAAAAAGAGCGGGGAGAGAGCGGTGGCGAGGCACAGAGCGGTGGCAAGGCACAGAGCGGTGGGAGGGTGTTGGATTTTATAAAGCGCGCCGGACGCCGCGCGCCAAAACTAGCGCACGCCCGGCCGCTTTTTCCCGCGCGCGTGCAATCCTTTCCCGACGTCTCTGCTATCTCTACTCTCTTCTCTACGGTTATATTTATTTTATATTTAATATTTAATATTTATCTCTACTTCCTTTACTATCTACTTTTTTTCTCTATACTTTTTTTTCTTGCAATATAGGCCGTCCGATTTATATGTGACAGATAGGAAGGAAACAAATGGGAATTTTGCAAAAAGATACCCATACCCCTCTCCAGATTTGCAAATAAGGCCTTCCCTCGTTCATCCTTTTCTCCCACAAGATAAACTACTCATACAAATGCATCTTGATGCGTGCAACGCATGGGCATCTTGCTAGTTCTAAAAACCTTTCCATCATTTGCCACACTGCTGGTTACAGATGAAAAACCTACCCAAGCACAGCGCGATACAGGAGCGACGCACAATTACAAGCTGATATTCTGTTGGACAATGGAGGCTATAACCAATTACTTTTACGGGAACAATAGCACCCAGGAAAATTGAAGGGTAGGTATGAACAAAATTGGAACTGCACATGTACTACTAAGTGATTCAATACACACATTACCAATCGAGGAGGAGAACGATGGTCGCGGCGGCCTCTGTGAGTCATGGTCAGCAACAGGAGTCAATTCATTGTCCACGATGCTGGTACTTCTGCACTTGGCGTCGGCTTCCGGGAAGCAGATCCGAGACCGTGGAAGACGATGTCGGGGAAGAGGCTCTGTCTACGATGACGATGGTGGACCGGCTCCAGTGCGGCGTACGAGGTCGTCGATGAGGCAGATGCGTTGCGGTGGACGAGTGCGCCGATGTAAAGGGGAGGAGCACGAAGGCTGCGGTGCCGTGGAGAAGTCTTTTTTGCGGTGGGGATAGAAAATGGAGAGTATTCAGGTGTACTACTCTGGGTGTCGGGGTGGGGCTGGCTGGGTAGGGTGAACCTGAAGTTACGAAAACAGCCCCCTACCAAGCGTCGTACGTAGGCCTGTTCCGAAGGCTATGATGGTAACTTCCCACTTCTCGAATCAGGGTCGTGGGAGATTTTTCGCCGACCTCAAAATTTTGTGACACTGGACTCCCCGTGTGGCGTGTTGAGTGATTCGGCTAAGCAACTAGCGAGTAGTAGTAGTAAACTCTGCATATTAGGTTTGACCAAAGTCAAACTTCCTAAAGTTTGACCAAGTTTATATAAAAATATAAACATTTACCATAACAAATATGTATGATGTGGAAGTACATTCAATAATGAATCTAATGGTATTTATTTGTTATTGTATATGTTAATATTTTTTGTTCTAAGCTTTCTGAGAGTTTACAAAACTTGACTTTGACCAATGCTAATACTCGGACTTAAATAAAAACGGAGGGAGTACACATTTGTTTTCTTAGTATGTAGTGAACTAATCATTTGTTGAAATTGTGAAATAAATATATTAGGCTATTGACTTCGAATGTAATGGTCTATACAATTCAATAGTTACAATCATTTTCGAATCCCAAGATGTATACAAGGTCTATAGTACTTCACAACATGCTCAAACTCACATAATCCCAGTCAAATGAGAATCTAAATGCATTTCATAGTTATTACTTTGTAGGATGCAACAAAAACAACCAAAACTCTACATCAGCCATTATAGAAGCAACATTTTGACATATCCCATTGTGTGAATGAAACATGCAGAGAGAGCTTTTGAAGATGGAGCAGATAGGGCGGGAAAGATTGTATGTATGTGGACGAGAGAGTAGGAGACAAATCTAACGAGACACACACACACACAGAGAGAGAGAGAGGAAGAAGTTAGGTCTGTGAGTAAGATGGAGACATGTAATATACGTGATTCTGTATACGTGGAAGGAGAAGAGTCAACATGTTTGATGAGAGAGCTGGAAAAACATGGACGAGAGGGGAAGGATCTCATGGGTTGAGGAATTGACAATTTTGTGCGGGGGAGAGAGGGATTGGTAATTTTGTGCAAGAGAGAGAGAGGGTGGGGGAGGAGTCAGTCAGCCGTCGTCACATCACCCTGCTTCCAAATGACCCCGCATTCTCTAGCGCGGTGTGGTCGCCGTCTTCGATCTGCTTGATGCCCTCTTTGAAGATTGAGGTGTTGTGCATGTTGGGGTGCAAAGAAGCACAAGCAAGAGTGGTCGCCGTATAACCTTGGATGGGGATGAATTGTGTGCTCGGGGGAGTGTGTGTGTGTGTGTGTGTGTTGTGCTGCGTGTGTGTGTGTGTGTGTGTGCGCGCGCGTGTGTGTGTCTCTGTGTGTGTG
>NC_041383.1:508700167-508709378 GCF_002162155.2 Triticum dicoccoides
TTAGATATTGAGCGAAAACAAACCTAAGGAGAGAAATGGGTATTCACAAAGAGATTGCGCGGGCCTTGAGGTGGTCAGGGGCCGAGTGAGGGTGTCAAAATGTGTGCGTTGATGCATATGTTGCATGCGATCGTGCGAGGGACGGACGAATCGAGAGAGATGGTTGTTGTGTTACAGATGCTCCTCTCTCTCTCTCTCTCTCTCTCTCTCTCTCTCACACACACACACACACACAAGTAAACTAGAAGACCGTTCTCTCATGTATACACAACGTATCGGCATCTGTCTATGTCTCACTCATGCATGATCGTTTGCACATTCACACCTCTCTATGTCTGTATCACATGCACACCGTCTCCACATTGCCCTTTCGCCACAACACACATATGGACACATACACACGTTCTCTCTCAGTCTCACACACAAAATAAGTATTAAAAAAACTAGGGCGCACCTAAAACGTCCAAATCCAAATAAACACAAACTGGAGCTAAATTCAAATATATGGAAATATTGCAGCGTCAAGAACTTTCCCAGGAAAAAAAGTTGAGTAATATTCGAGGATTGTTTTCACACACACAAAAAGGTTCGGCGGATGTCCCTCGAGCGCGACACGGTGACGCACCGTTCGATCGACCGCGCGGCCGCGGTTCACGCGCTTGCACAGGATTCCGTATCGTGGCTGTGGTACTAACTTCAAAAAAAAGCGCTGCCTAAGTCTAATGTTTACGTGTACTAGTACAGTTTTCTTTTAAGTTTGACCAACCTCATATAAAACTAAAGTAAGCTCCCATACGCCTCTCATCAATATGTCGGCGCCGCCGTTGCACATGCCGGCGCCCGCCTGCTCCAACCAACAATTTCTCGCCCATCACCGCCGTGTCGCCGCCATTCGTGTGCCATGAAGCCGAAGGCTCGCCCGCTCATGTTGTCTGCAGTCCCTCCTCGCCATGCCGCCGCGCGGCCAAGCACACGAGCAGCTGGTGGAGCCACGTCTATGCATGCAGCGTACGAAGAGGAGGACGAGCGCGTGCTCCAGCACGCCGGCGAGGAGAAACTAGCATGTCATTGTCGTCTCCGCCCGCGCAGAGGAGGCGCGCATGGTGGCTGTCGCAGCGGAAGCTAGTCACGCACGCGCTGAGCCCGCAAACCGGGTGCGGACGCGGAATCTACCTTCGAGACCTTGAATGCCATGTGGATCCTGCAATCTGAAGGAGCAATTTGGGTCAGTCGACTCATGTGAGCCGTTTGATGCAACATGGATGGCTAGAAGGGCTTCTTCCACCTCTTCTGCCGTCTTCTTCCTTCGCTCCGTCGAACTTCTTTCACAAATCGACTGACCCAAATTATACTACTAGTACGAACGTATTAAGTACAGTGGGAACACGAAGGTACGAGAAGTAGTACCAACTGCAAGAAGAACAGTAGTAAGACATAGTACTAGTACTACTCTACGTACTAAACAGTTCAAATAACGAGAAAGAACATAAACATAGTTCTGCTGGGGCCTCAGCACAACACACCCTTGAAAATAAACTAAGCAACTAGTCAGCTTGACACTGCAGTAGAACCAGCATGAGCGACGGCACTGCCACCTACTCGGAGTCCGATTCCACGTCCTTGACTTCGTCCTCGTCCCTCTTCCTCTTCCTCTTCGACGACGCTTCTTTGCTTGAACCGGACACTGGGCTCTGCTTCTTCATCCAACCCATGTAGATATTTAAACAAAGGTAGGCATCCATTGCTGCATACAGGATGTGATCTTCATCTAATGTCCTTGACTCCCATGCATGATGAAACTCGTGATGAGGTTTTTTCAGTTTAGCGCACGAAGGATCAATCATGGCTGCTGCCAGGGTCAGCATTGAAGGTTGAGAGGAGGACACCAGGCTTGCCTTCTGGAGATCAAAGGGCTGGCCTACAACGAGACCTATCCGACGCAGGACTTCTTTGTCGTTCTTAAAGCCTACAGTAGTGAATTTCACTCTTTTGTCCTTGAGGAAGTTCTTAAAATCCTGGCACTCAACATCGGCATGGCATATTTGGTAGACCAAGCAAACGTTATGTACGCAAACCTGGATCATGGCAGGCTTCTTCCTCTCTTCGTCCTTTAGATCCTTCTCTCGTCCCAGGACTGTCGTGTACTCAACATCTAGCCCAGCGACCCACTCATCCGTTGAGCTGTTGAACATGCGTAGGAAGCGAGCAAGCCATGCTTTCACCATCGCGGATCCACGTGTGTAGATGACGATGAACTGATCGCCGGTGATGGCTCTAACCTGGTACTCAGCGGCGACCATGGAGATCTGGGAGGCCATGGATTTTGGAGGAGGGTTAGGAGAAGTTGAACTGTTGTACCCCGCAAAAACTGGGAGCGAACTAATGTGAAAGGACGGGACGACTGGGAGCAAACTGTTGTGAGGTAGAAGACGGGGACGAGTAGGGTGTGCGAACGGCGTGGGGTTGCTGGCTTGCCCGGTGGATAAACGGCTGCAAGCCCCCAAAGAGTTCTCGATAACTATGTGGGACCCACTAGATGTCATGTCTACTAAACCCATATCGTAGGCCTGACTGTATAGCTTCTGCCTGTTCGCATGCCATGCCGGCGCATGGATGTAACTTCACTTAATTCCGTCAACCATCGCGCCTCCCACGACCTTCGCCTCCCTCGCGCGGTCGTGCCCTTTCAGACTTCGACCGGATAAAAATGAGCAATTTTTTTTGCCTACTCCGCATGCATGATACTCCCTCTGGTCCTTTTTACTCCCGTCAACCGTTTGCAAAGTGTTTGACCAAATATTTTTTTAAACACCACCTTATATTAATTAACCAGGCACACCAGTACACTCATTCGATACAATATTCACCACACAGGGCGGTATGTTATTTACAAGAATACCATCTAATCTATTGTCAAAGCTATACTTAGCGATTAAGTGTGCCACCTTATTGGCCGAACGGCTAATCTTTGACAATTGAAGATTGTTGATCAACTTCGCGATGCTCAACGCTTTCATCTTCAGGTCACGCATAGCAGACCTGTCATAGTCTCCCGATGCAAGAGACGCTACCACAAAAGCGCAATCAGTCTCTAAAATTACAGGACTATGAAGAGAAATACATATGTGGAGACCGGCAATGCAAGCCCTAAGCTCCGCTTCCTCCACGCTTTGACAGGCATCAATGAAATCCCACGACCAAATTTATACTAAAAATATCAATATCTACAATATTGATTATAATGAGTATAAGAACTACGTTTTATAATGAGTGTAAAAATATTGATTTGACATTGTGAATGTTGATACTCCCTCCGTCTAGGTGAGTAAGTCATCTTAGGCTATGCACCGTGACCAAGGAGGAGGGGAAAACGAGGGACATTAATGTTTATTTGCTAATTAAATAGTATTGCATGCAATGAACTAACCACTGCATGTCATGTTTGATAGTCTCAGGTCATTAAAAGCATGCACACCCTCATCTCTTATTGGTTGATATGTCAAGAAACAAGAAACGAGGTAGAAGTTAATGCACCGCGCGTACGTGTTTTGGGATTATTTGGTTTTTGTAAGATGACTTACACACCTAGCTATTAGAGTACCACTACCTCCCTTCTAGTTTAAAGGGCTCGACTCAAAATTTTCACCTACTCTTAGCAAGATAGTAGAGGCGGTGGAATAGTTTTTGAAGTCTGCAAAAGTACTCAACTAATGTTGTCGTTCTTCACAAAAAAATGTGTTTACCAATGCATGCATGAACACTAGTTAGTCTAACCCCCCCTCTCTTCTTTAATTCTTTGCCACATCAGCATGTTTGCTATTCCCGTGTACCAGCTGAAATACCACCATGATGGCCAGCCTTAATCATCGCATGCAATAATTTAGTGCACCTTGAAATATGAACATGTGTGGTGCGTGTATGTTTTTAATGACTTGAGACTATACCTAGCCCGGCATGCAAGATGACTTATTATGCACCGTTCCCCATACCTGCAGGAAGCCCGTTCATCCCCAAATCTTTTCCTCTCCATGTGTGGAAACAATATGCCTGCCAAACTCTCCTTCTCCCTCCGACGGTCCCACCACTCCACCCTGTGTGAAAAAATCTGCATGCATGACTCTCCTCCCCCCACGCTCGTCCAATCCATTGTGACCAGCAATATTTCCACCCCTTCGCTCCCCCGTAATTTACTCCAACAAATATGCCCACGTAGCTTTTACTTAACTTCAGGTGCATTGGGTCACTGACATACCGGCCCAGCAGCGTACTGGCCCACATGTCAGTGACGCAACTGGACCTGCAGTTAAGTCAGTGCAGCTCAGTCCATATCTTACGTAGGTGTGCCATTGCTCGCTATAAATACTGCGCCTCCCATGACATCACTATCTCCTCCCCCTCGCGTTCACGTTCATCGCTATCTCCTCCCCCTCCCTCTCACGTCGACCACCATGGCATCTCCCCTCCCAAGCCCTAGGAGCCCCTCGCTGCACCGCGCGGACGGTCATGCGTCGCCTTTCCGTTCCTCGCCGCCACTAGTCAAGGAGGACGCGTCGGCGTTCCGCTCCTCGCCGCTACACGACGCGTCGCCATTCCGTTCCTCCCGCCATTAGTCGAGGAGGACGCGTCGGTGTTCCGCTCCTCGCCGCGACGCGTCGAGGTGGACGCGTCGGTGTTGTCAATCTCGCCGGCACGCGCATCGGAGGACGCGTCGGCTCCCTGCTACGAGGAGAACGCCGCGCCGCCCGCCGAGCCCCCCAGCCTTGAGGAGCTTTGGAAAGAAATGGATGTCGCCTTGTGGGAGGTGTTGCCTCCAGCAGAGCGCGCCAAAATAGAGGTGGAGAAGAAGGCTGAGGAAGAGAAGCACACCGCCCAACAAGCTTTCTGGGGGATCTATGTCGCGTCCGAGAGAGTCAAGCAATTGGTTCTTTGGCAGAAGGCTCGTGCGAGGGCCGTGAGGGTGGTGGAGGACGCCCGTGCCGACGCCCTCAGTGCAGTCGGGCCCAAGCGCCTCATCTACGCTTGGCGGTACGTGGACCGGGTTCACGCTTCCAGCCAGGAGGAGTACCTGTTGGCGCCGGATCACCACACCGGTGAGATCGCGCTCGCCCGCCGGCAAGCCGCCAATCATCACCTCGCGAGTTGCAAGGATGAGGAAGAGGCGTTGTGTCGGTGCATTGGGAAACGGCCGCGCACCAGGGCACTCGTGGCGCGCCGCAAGCGCTCCTGCGAGCGTCGTGGCTTTTAGGAGGAGTATAATTTTTGTTTCGTAAGGCGATCTCATTAGTTTTGGGACGCAAATGATAAATCCCGAACGTTCGGGAATTTTTAGCGTCCTTAATTAAGTATGTAAAAGGGAAAGTTTGGAAACATTGTGTATTATTATGCATTTCGCAAGTACGTGCATATAGCACAAACTTTACTATATACTATCGGACTACACGTCTCTCTCGATATATGCTTGCAGACTGTGCTACTCCCTCCGTCCAGGTCAATAAGTCATCTTTGGTTGTGCACGGTGACCAAGAAGGAGGGAATACTTGTACACCTAGACGGAGGGAGTACTACTATTACTTATGTACGTGCAAATGCACGTTTGAACATTACGATGCGGTTTTTGTAAAAGTGAAAAAAAAACAGCACTAGTCAAGCTTGTGAAATGATTCAATGCAAAACAAATGCAAATATTCTCGTTTGATTGTTTACTTTTAGCTTCCTTCTCTGTGGTTATTTCTCTGTGCACCGTGACCAAGGAGGAGGAGAAAAGGAAAAACGTTAATATTTATTTGCTAATTAATAGTATTGCATGTAATGAACTAACCACTGCATGTCGGGTTTGATATCTCAAGTCATTAAAAGCATGCACACTCTTTATCTCTTATTGGTTGATATGTCAAGAAACAAGAAACGAGGTAGAAGTTAATGCACTGCGCCTAAGTGTTTTCGGATTATTTGGTTTTCGTAAGATGACTTACACACCTAGATGCACCGCGCCTAAGTGTTTTGAGTAACATTTTATCAGTTAAATTTTTGGTCAAAATTTAGCACAAATTACAATGATGAGGAATAAACCAGGATGGAGTAGTAGTTTAGAAGCCCAAATAAATGAGTGAGGGGCCTTATTGTTACTCTCCACTGTGACTAATCTTGTGGGAAAAGCTGGGGAAGCCGCCAAAAGAACTGGCCCTAGGAGTAGTAGCTAGGAATCGAGCGTGGGAGATGAACCGGAGAAAGTAAATGCAGAGAGATGAAATGCAAAAAAGACGGAGGGATGTGATGGTTGCTTGTCTGTTTATTTTACCAGGCCATTTATTACTGTGAGTGGTTGGGTTTTGTGATATAACGGCTTTACTGTCGCACCACGAGCGGGGTGAGAGGTGAGACTCCCGTGCAGCGCCGCCCTCTACACTTGTACTACATCGCTCGTGGTTTATCAGTCCCCCATTGAATTTGACTGAAGATTTAACTGACAAAATGTTAGTGCATGTCAACAAAAACTATATCGTTGGATTCGTATTTGAACATAGTTTTGAATGATTTAATTTTAGGTGACATGCAACAGTATTTATAATGTTAGTTCAATTTTTGGTCGTACTAATCTATAGTAGTAAGGTGCGCGTGCGTTGCACCGAAGAGTGAAATGCATTGATCAGGGAGTTGTTTACATTGACAAAGGATGTGGGGGTCATCTCATGTGTAACGGGTATCGATAGGTTTCTTCGGATATTATCTCATCTCTAGAGCTCACAAACATCCGGGTGAAATAGATAAAAAGGTATCTTTTGCAAACAAAAGCGTTCAACTGTTCAACCTGCATCCAAAACTTATGAAGAAATAACACTTATTGTGCAATGCAAGAAATGATCTTTAAGAATTAGTTTTTGAGTATCGATTGTTATACATGTTGGCTACAGATGACATGGCACTTTCTTATTGTCAACAGTTGGCTATACTATTAAGTAATATTAACCATGCCCTTATACAACTAGACGGAGGGATTAAATCAGGATGACTTGCAAGGGGGCAGAGGAGATGTAAGAAATGGTTCATTGTAAGTCTTTCACCAGTACTGTAGTAAAAATTCATACATGGAAGATTCTAGACTAAACCATAAACGGATACACTTTTATTCATTCGCGATACTCCAATAGAGCAAGAACCTGCATGGAAGTCTCCACATGCTTGGACAGCGGATTACATTGAGCGAAGACTAATGATCAACATTTAACTTGATAATGCGTATTTTTTTAGAAGAACAGGGAGGCTCCTCCCCGGTTCCATTATCAAATGAAAAGCAAAGTGTCTTACATCAGCTCACTGAGAGGAGCAGTTCAAAGGAAGGACTGCGGCGAAAGCCACTCAAGTTTAACGACAAGCTTACATAATCAAAAGCGGCAAAGACACGGGCCATAAGCGCCCACACACACACTACATGTTTTCTAAGTGCACTTGATAATGCGTATGTCCAGGTGAACCTCCTTGGAGTCCCCGTGCACCGAGTCAGCGGGTAAAGGATAGAACGGATGCCATGGTTTTTCCAAGTCCACATTGGCGGGATAGTACCAGCTCCTCAGATTCCAAGTCTGTCCGATGAGGCCGGTTTCGCCGCCCACGTGACCCGAAGGGGTAGTAGCATTGACCTTGAACCCGTACATCTGCCTCATGTCAGTGTCAGCGTCAGCGGCAATGCCCCTGAAGCACGCTACAAAGACGGGGCGGCGGCCTGCGCGGGCCTCGCCGGTGCCCACGATCAAGAGGAAGACGCTGCCGTCCTCCTCTGAGACTAGCAGGCGGCGGTGATCCTCCAGCGACTCCGGCATGGTGAACCGGTAGCACGTGTCGTACTTGATGTTCTCCGCCTAGGGCCAGCAGTGACTGATGCACGCATTCGTGAGGTGATGCACCATGTCCGCCGGCGAGCCACAAAACGGCATCGGGCACTCATAGCAGTGGACGATGGGCTCCTTGGAGGCATCGACCAGGCCGTCCATGAAACGGGAGTGGCTGTAGGGGATGTTGCGCCAGTTGAATATGTGAGCAAGTTACTATGAGATTTAATCCGAATAAGCACAAAATAAATCATGACGGCTATAACAGAGATGAAACTAACCATGTGGACTAGCATAGTAGTAGGATACAGAGTAGAAACATGAATTTACCACAATTTCAAACAGGAAGGACAGAAACACATACGCTGCAACGGGAGCAGCACCGTTGGCGTTGAGGTTGTCGCCCATGTCGTTGAGGAAGCGGTTGCCAAGGTTGGGGAAGAAGTCGTCGTCGGTGAAGTCGTGGCTGCCAGCAGTCGCGAGAGTGCGCTCCCTAGATTTCAACAGCGCCTGCCGAATGGAGCGCAGGAGGGAGTGGCTGTAGGGGACGTTGCGGCCGCCGAATGGAGCGCAGGAATAGCACACAAAGCAGTAGATGGTGTCCTTACTAGTACTCCCTAGTCTCTATCTATCTATATCTGTATATATCTACTCTTATAGAAAACCGAGTTGGTGATGATGGTTTGCCTGCCATCTTGTAATATAGATCGTCCGATCTATATCTAACGGATATAAAGCCAACTATGACAATTTTACAAAAGATACCCGCACCTCTCTCCACATTTATAGATAAGGCCTTACCTCGTGCTCCTCCCTATGTCTCTATCTCTACAAGTACTTTTTTATAACAAATCGAATAGTGCTGCGCCGTTCGCTGCACGCCCGGCTGAACACGCCTCCTCGCCTCCATCATCACCAACTGAGTCTTTTATAGGAGTAGGTGTAGAGAAAAAACCGAGTTGGTGATGATGGTGTGTCGTGCAATGCACGGGCATCTTGCTATTTTTTGCATATAAGTCCAAACACCACGTAGACACGGTCTTTGAGCACAGTTCATAGTCGTTCCATGATCGGGCATCGAAGTTTGTAACTATTTTAGATTAGAATATACTACTCCTCCGGTGCTAGTAGTAGAGCAGAGTCCTACTCTACTACTCTACTCTAGCAAGCTAGGGCATAGTACTGTAGTAGGTACTGTAGGGAGTACCAGTACTGTGATCACTCAAGCAAGTTGTCTGGCATCGATATGACCGTACGCTGCTGGTATGTGTCTCGTAAGTCAAGCAGCGTGTTGTAGTCATCATCACCTGTCCACTTCCCACAGCACATATTCGCTTCTCCATCTTTGTCCGCACATAATCTCGTCCAAGCTTCCATCCCCGCTA
>NC_041383.1:508709578-508734269 GCF_002162155.2 Triticum dicoccoides
ATGGCAGAACTGAGCAGCGTCCGCCGAAAGAGTGGCTGGAATTCACTCCCCACAGAGGTAATCAAGCTCATTCTTTCGCGTGTGGACAATCTCAGTACCATGCCGCTCGCCGCGTGCTCGTCGGGGTTGTATCGTTTACTCAAAGCCCTCGGGCCGGAGCTTTTTAAGGTAGCTCCTTGCTTGCTGATGCCGCCTGATCTTCAGAAACGGCGTGTCACGCAGCATAACGATCATAGGGTGGCGAGCATCAACCCCCTTCACTGTGATCCGATCCCCGTCAGCCTCAGCTACATTAACGGTATGTACTGGGTCGTCATGAACACGTCTTGGATGGTGCTCGTCGATGGTCGCGGCAGCTGGATGCTCGTGGAGGTCTACACCCGGCGATTGATTCCCCTTCCTTCGATTAACACTGCACTGCTTTGGCACTGCGGCCCAGAATACTCGGAATCTTACAGTACCCAACATGATACCGAGTTTGATTTGCTCAAGGTTGTAATCTGCCAAGTGCCCACAAGATCTGGGAATTATAAAGATTTCAGGCTAATTGCGTTCTTCAACCGCGGTCTCGCCTATCTGACAGGTCACTGCGGTAAGTGGATAAATCTGCACGTCCATCGCAGGATCATACATCTTCCATGGTTCTCTCATGCCATTGAACACAAGGGCTTCATTTACGCTGTCGACTCCTTCTATGGCTGGATGTATTGCTGGCCTACTCAAGTCATCGCTACAAATGGCTGTTACAGCAGTATGTTACTTTCCTATGATATCATGATGGCTTGCTTATATTACTGTCAACATTTACTGAAAAATATTCATGCTCATAACATGCTGTTCTTAAGATTGACTAAATCAAGAGCCCTTTTTTATTTGACTCCAACTTGATATGATGTTGTAGGCCGCCTGGTGTCCCTACCCTTCCTAATCCCAGAACCTTTCAAAGAAAAGCGGCATGGCAGTTGCAGGTGGTTCCTGGCTCGATCAGACGACAGCGAAAGATTGATGATCGCTCGCACATACCGGACGTGTTGTTTCGCGGAATACAATCACAGTCACTGCAAGGTCTTTGGGCAGGATCCTAGCTTCTCTGGGCCTTCAGGAATTTTTGACTGGAGGCTGGTAAGTAGCCTTGGCACACGCTCTCTATTTGTCAGACTAAATTATCCGATTAACCAGGAGATAACCGACGGCAAGGATCATGATGGCAGCGCGGTTTCGTTCATCAGGCAAAACTGTGTGTACACAGCATACCATGCGTCTCTGCATGCACCATACCCTGATATGTGCCGCCATGCTCTGCAGCCCAAAGTAGGAGAGAGGGTCGCAAGTATCAGACTTCGACCTGCTGGCTGGAGTTTCCCTCGTCAGGCACCCATCTGGTTCAAGCCGTCAGCCAATCTCCATAGCTTAATAAATAGTAACGTCTAACTGAGTCAGTTAGTTAGATGCGTACACTTGGTGTAGTAGGATCTTTATTTAGTTTGATGCATACACTTGTCCTTTTTTGGTAGCCCTTTTGTAATAATGGCTGATGTTTGGTTTGGAAGAGAGAGTTGCGTCTTCACTCTTCTGGCCTGCTTACTGCTTCTGTTGCACCCCCAGCCCTGGTTGCTGCTGCTGTTGTTTTCAATGTACAATTAGTAGTATATTTCTTCTGTTGGTTGAATATAAATGTGTTGTTAGAACGACAAACACAATGTTTTGGAAGTCGTTGCACGGTTCGATCCTTTAGTGCCCCGTACCGTATGTAGCTCATACTATTTTTCGTACGGAACACATTTTCCACTTGTTGATAACATGCAGCCCACTGATGAAGGCCCAATAGAGAAGCCCATAATTAACTGGAAGGGACGCTCTCACATGAATCCGGCCCAGGTACATGCTCATGGTCCCCTAAACATAAATAAGTAAATAAATAAAGCTAAATGCTCATGCACCAGTTCTTTGGGAAAATAG
The DNA here is from genome assembly GCF_002162155.2 of Triticum dicoccoides. Classification (NCBI taxonomy): domain Eukaryota; kingdom Viridiplantae; phylum Streptophyta; class Magnoliopsida; order Poales; family Poaceae; genus Triticum; species Triticum dicoccoides. The sequence continues at coordinate 508,711,538 of NC_041383.1, forward strand.
GTAGCCCAGTATTTCTTTTTGAATAATACCCAAGCTAGGCCTATTTGTTTTCTCCGAATTACTGGGCTGCAAATCTTTCAAGACGAGCAAATGGGATATTAGTTTTTTTTTAATTTTGTTCTTCACTGATATCTTATACGTATTTCATTGGATTTAACATGACATAGTACTAACTTATTTTTGAATTTGTTTTAGTATGGCTATTAATTTTTGGATTAAGAATATTTCGTTCCCCAGCAAAAATTTCCCACATATTTAGTTAATTTTTTGACCCTGGTACTGACCAGAAAATGGCCGACAATTCTAAAAATGGAAAACGGGATGCAATAAATTCCATATGAATTAGAAAATGAGTAAAAATTATAAAAATAATAACAAATGGCACGCCACAGATTTCGAGGCTGACTTGTTTACGCAAGGCTTTGTCAGTGAACACAGAATTCTAGCCGCCATGCTTCTTCAATCTCTGATCTTCCTGCTCCAGCCGCCTAAACTAGCACCGGCGAGACTGCCTGCTCCCTCCTCTTGTGGCCCGCCGTGAAGCCGCGCAGGCTTCCCCGGCCTACCCTACTCCCTCCGCTGGCCTGGCCGCACGCAATCAACTGCCTCCTTATTACGCGAAAAAATGATTACTCCCACTGACATCTGGGGCGCACCTGTTGGGAGGCTGACCTGTGGGCCTACTACGTTGACGCGTACGCAGGGCTTGTCAACTTAGTCAACAAACGATTCTAGCAGCGGTAACCTTTGGATTTGAATCGAACGGTCCTGCTGCTTCTTCAATCGCTGCTCTTCTTGCACCAGCCGCCCAAACCAGCGCCGGGGAGACCGCCTGCTCCTGCCTCCAGTGGCCGGTTGTGCTGCCGTTGAGGCCTCATCGCCCCCTACTACTCCCACCGCTAGTCAGGCCCTGCAGCGACGGCAGCCTCACACCGCAGCCGAACCAGTGAACCCTGGTACTCCTCTCCGCGTGGGCATCCACTGCCGCGTCTTCCCCGGCTCCGCGTCGTCCCCTTCCTAGGCCTCGTCGTCGTCCACCGCCTTGGTGCTCTCGGCGCGGCGTGGTCAATGTGGTCAACGACATTCCATTAGGAGAGTATTGTACGTGTAGAGGCTGACAGCTGGGTCCATGGCCACAGCCCAGTTTTTTTGTGATTTGCCAAGTAAGTCGCTTTGTCAGGCCTGTTGGGCTGTAAATCTTTCAAGACGAGGAGAGCTTTCATTCGGCTGGCCGAGAAAATGGTCCATCAGTAATGAGAAATGGGATGTACATTTTTAAAACACATCAACCCGGCAGTTAGTTTCAAATATCTTTTTTTTCATTTCGAGATTTTAAATTACATTAATTTTTATGCGTGGAGAATTTGTTGGATTTTATATTGATATACATTTATTTTTAAAATCAGTTTGAATGTGAGTCGAAATTTCAGGATTAAAAACAGTTCAGACCGCACCGAAATATGCAAAATTTCGTATAAGTTTTTAACCGTGGCCACAATATGGGTTGTAATGCTAACAAAAAGATTATGGGCTCCAAAAAACCTTAAGAATTAGCAAATGGGCTGTAAATTATTAAAAATAATGGCAGATGGGTTGTATGCTGTTTTCCACAGATTTGAGGCTTTCCTAAAAAAAGGTTGACGCACAAGCAGTGACTGTTGGATGGCCATCCAACGGCCGTCGTGCTTCTTCAATCTCTGCTCTTCCTGCTCCAGCCGCTCAAACAAACACCGGCGGGACTGCCTACTCCCTCCCACCCGCGGTCGGCTCTGACAGCTCGGACCCACCAGTTATATCTTCGTACGCAAGGAAGTGCCTCCTTATTACGCACAAAAAAAATGAATACTCCCCCTGTTAGCTGGGACGCAGTATACTGGCAGGCTGACTTGTGGGCCTACTAAGTTGACGGGGACGGAGGGCTTTGTCAATTTAGTCAATATGCACGATTCTAGCTCCAGTGACCGTATGACATCCATCCAACGGTCGTAGTGCTTCTTCAACCTCTGGTCTTCTTGCTCCAGCGGCCCGAACCAGCGCCGGTCGTGCATCATGCTCCTGCCTCCCGTGGCTGGCTGCGATGCGGTGGAGGCATCACTGCCTCCTACTACTCCCAACACTGGCCAGGCCATCCCTCTACTCACTCACACCCCCTCTTATTCTGCGGCGACAGCAGCCTCACACCGCAGCAAACCAGTGAACCCTCGTACTCCTCTACGCATGGGCATCCACTGTCGCGTCTTCCCCGGCTCCGCGTCGTCCCCTTCCTAGGGGCCTCGCCATCGTCCACCGCCCTGGTGCTCTCGTCGCGGCATGGTCAACATGGTCAAGGAACGGCTTCCATCGGACGTGGACTGTACGTGGAGAGGCTGACAGCTGGGTCCACGGCCGCAGCAAGGAAGTGCCTCCTTATTACACGCAAAATAATTATTCCTCCACCTGACAGCGGTGACCCACCAGACGGGCCACCATATTTAGCGAAAAAACGTGTCCCCATGACTGCTGGGACCCACCAGCTACACCTTCGCATGCAAGGAAGTGCGTCCGAGCAAAAAAAACGATTCGCCCCCTGACTGCTGGGACCCACCAGCTACATCTTCGCACGCAAGGAAGTGCGTCCGGGCAAAAAAAAACGATTCGCCCCCCTGACTGATGGGAACCACCTACTACATCTTCACACGTAGAGGAAGTGCGTCCGGGCAAAGAAAAAATGATTCGCCCCTCTGATTGCTGGGACCCACCAGCTACATTTTTGCACGCAAGGAACTGCCTGACAGTCGGGACCCACCTGGTCGAAGCGTACATAGCATTGTCATTCTGGTCGCGAACTTGTACGTACATATATACTGGTCGATGTAGAGGCGCGCATGTGTCGTAGTAGAGGCGCGTACGTGTCGTAGTAGAGGCGCGCACGTAGCATGTACACGTACGTACAGCGGCCAGGGTGCAAGAAAGAAAATACGGCCACCTATGTGCACATACGGGCGGGGTCTCGAACGCCTAGTCGGGCATACGTACAGCGAGGGCTCGTGTTCATGGGGAGGCAAAGGAATGCGTCGTGTTCATGGGGAGGAAACGGAATGCGTCATGTTCATGGGGAGGCAACGGAATGCGTCGTGTTCATGGGGAGGCAATGGAATGCGTCGTGTTCATCGGGAGGCAACGGAACGCGTGGGAGCCAACCGGCTTGGACGGAACAGGCGATGGAAACGAGGCCTGGCGTACCGCAGAACGGAGGAAACGGACCTCCTACGGTCGAAACAGGGGTCCTGTTGATCGGGAGGGGTGTGGCATACTGCAAAACGGAGGAAACGGACCTCCTACGGTGGAAACGGGGGTCATGTTGATCAGGAGGGGTGTGGCGTACCGCAAAACGGACGAAATGGACTTGTGTTGGAGCTCTACGGTTGAAACAGGGGGGAAGGGTGTGGCGTACTGCAAAACGGGACTCCACGGGATACTGTTCATCTCCACCGTCGACCTCCTCCAGCCTCCACGGGCTACCGTCGACCTCCTCCAGCCTCCATGGGCACCTGTTCATCCAGCCTCCACCGCGCGCTTCTCCACCGGCTACTGTTCAACCACCCCTCCACGGGCACCCCTCCACCATCTACTGTTCATCCAGCCCTCCACACCACGGGGTCCTGTTCAACCACCCCTCCACGGCCACCCCTCCACCGTATACTGTTCATCCAGCCCTCCACACCACGGGTTCCTGTTCATCCAGAGGCAACGCCACCGCTCACTGTTCATCCAACCCCCCTCCCCCCGCAACGCTCACTGTTCATCCCAGAGGCAGCATCGATCGGCTTCAGTTAGCAGCAGTAGCGAAGGAATCGCTCCATCGGGTTCAGTTAAAAGCCATCGATCGATCGCTCGGGTTCAGTAACGCGTAGCCTGCAGTGCAATCGCTCGGGTTCAGTTAGAGCCCAACGCCTCGCTCAGCTTCAGTTAGAGCCAACGCCTCGCACACACGCGTGTACGTACGAGACAAACGCGCATCGCTCCACCCCCGACCTCCCACCGTAACCGGCAACTCCCCGAAATTTTCCTCCCCCTCGCTTCTACCATGGTTTTTTCCGTCATGGACAGCCCAAAGAATGTCATGCAGCTGCGTCTCCGGCCCGCCCAGGACGAAAATCCCATTTTCTGTCATGATTTTTTGTCATGGAAGTAGGAGCCCACCACATATATGATGATACCGGGTTTTGTCACAATTATCGTCATAGAAGTGTCATATGTATGACAAAAAAAATTCGTTCGGCCCAAAATGTCACGGATGTGTCTTTTTTTGTAGTGAAGGTTAACTCCCAATTTAGTCAAGTGGTTGTGGTACCCAGACATTCTGAGTATATGTTCACTGACAGAACTATTCTCCTCCATTTTACAGCTATAGAACTTATTGGAGACTTCATATCTCCCAATCCAAGCATTTGCTTGAAATATTAACTTCAACTCATGGAACATCTCATATGCTCCATGACATTCGAAACGTCGTTGAAGTCCCGGTTCTAATCCGTAAAGCATGGCAGACTGAACTATCGAGTGGTCATCAGCTTTGCTCTGCCATGCATTCTTAACGTCATCAGTTGCATCTACAGCAGGACTGGCACCCAATGGTGCTTCCAGGACGTAATTCTTCTGTGCAGCAATGAGGATAATCCTCAAGTTATGGACCCTGTCGGATTTTGGGTTTCGGCAGACCCTTGAGGTTCGAACTCTGGGGTGCGCACGAAGATCTTTCCCCTACCAACTCACGTCTCGAAGCCTCGCAAGGGATCTAGGCTAGAAAGAAGAACACATAAGGGACACAAGGTTTATACTGGTTCAAGCCACCATTGTGGTGTAATACCCTACTCCAGTGTGTGGTGTGGTGGATTGCCTCAGGGGATGATGAACAATACAAAGGAAGAGCAGCCTCGCGAGAGGTGTTCTTGAGTTGGTGCGATGAACTGCTTGGGTGAGTTCAGTGGCCTCTCTCTCTCTAGTCTACCCAAAATCTGGATGCCTACTCTGTGGTGGCTAGCTCTATTTATGAGGGAGGCCCTGGGCCTCTTCCCAAATAATGAGCGGGAAGGGCGCCAAAAATTGGCCATTTTGAAGGGGAACATCTAGTACACTTATCCTGACTAAAGTTGGTCTTCGAATGCCAAAGACTCTGACGGTGATGCCGTCCTGGGCTCCACGGTGACCTCCAACCTACCGTTCTGCTAGTCTTGGTCTTGTTGCACCGAAACGGTAACCTTTGCCTGATGCCTTGGCCTGTGCTTGCCCCCTTTGCACCAAAGAGGAAACAAGGACACTGCGTAGGCTGGCGCCCGCCTGGCGCCCGCCTGGTCTCGATCGTCATGGCTTGCGTCATGGGCACCTTGCGAGGTACCCTGCCTTGATCTCTTCGCCACCTCGCGAGCCCGCCTGATGAGGCTGCTCCTGAGGAAGCTTCCTGTCGTCCGCCCCGCGAGGCTTGGCCCCTCGCGAGGGTCTTGAGCTTGAGCTGATGAAGCTGGGCTGCACTGGGCCTCCGCTTGAGCCACGCCGCAGGCTGCAGGCAGGCAAGTCTGGGGACCCCCATTCCCAGAACACCGACAGTAGCCCCCGGGCCCAAGGCGCGCCCGAACTTGGCTTAGCAGAGAAGCGAAGGGGCAAGTGTGAAGCACCGCGGGCCCCAATAGCATGCGGCCTTGGGCACCGCGTGACGATTGATTGGACGTGGGCGTCTCCGCTTCCCCATGATGCCTCATTACGTGCCCGACTAGGTGGACCCGTGGTTGCACACAGCCATTCCCCTTTCGCTGTTCGCGCGCTTCCTGCCCTTCCTCCTTCCTCGAGCTCCAACCCCCGCCTCCAATCCAACTCGAACTCTCCCCTCTTCCCATTGCCATGGCGCCAACGATGAAGGAAAGGGGGAAGAAGCCCGCGCCTTCGCCCTGCTCGTCTCCGGCGGCGGCCCCCGCCGTTGATCGGTCAATCATACTCAACCCCGAAGCCTTGGACAAGGTCCGTTCTGCTCTTGCCTCCATCTTCAACATGTGCGGCAGGACTACGGTCTGGCCTGCATCCCATGCCTCCTTTTATAGGGTCATCACGGAGGCCCGGTTCTTCGTCGTTGCCCTGTGGGCGGGTCTGGTTCCCCCCTTTTCCGCTTTCTTTAATGCGGTGCTCTCCCATTATCAGATCCACATGATGCACTTGGGGCCTGAGTCCATTACCCTCCTGGCTGTTTTCGCCTTTGTTTGCGAGGCAATGGTGGGAATTCCTACTTCCGTTGCCCTCCTGTGCCACTTCTTCTCTTTGCGCCTGAGTGACCTCACTCAATGCTCGGGGTGTGTGAGCTTCCTCACCGAGCCAGAGACGGCTACTTCGGGGATCGATTTCGGCCTTCCTCCTCCTGAGGCCAGGTTCAGAGAGTTGTGGTTGTATGTGGATCTCGGAGTGCCCAGCCCCCTGCTCTCGCACCCGACCTCACCCGCTGTTCCCAACTCAGGCTGGGATCATGAGACGCTCGCGAGCCCCCGGCTCGCCTTCATCTGGCGCCGCTTCTGGAGCTTGAGGGTGCTCGACGTGACGGCGCCCAAGGTGGTGAAGGAGTTCCTCCAACATCGCATTGCTCCTATCCATCGCCACTCCCGTCGGATCTGGGCCTTTGCGGGGCACGAAGACCGCATGCGGCTCCATGAGGAGGATCTGGCGCCTGAAGTGCTAAGGACGGTGCTCAGGGTCCTGACTGGCGATCCTTCCCCAGGCAGCCTTCGACACGAGGCTGCCCTCTTGTATCTTTGCTCGGGCAGGGCCGATTTTGTGAGGCAGATGCCCAGCTTTGACGAGTGGGGCTGCGTCCGGTTAGCCTCACGGGGCCCCGTGAGAACCCAGTTGTTGTGGTTTCTCTTCCGGTCGCCCACGGTGGTCCTGCCTCAGGCGATGGAGCGGGGAGACGAGAACCGCTGGGAGCTGAGGGGGCCGATGTCGAGATGCTGACGCCGCGCGGAGCCCCGAAGGCGGCATCCACCGAAGCCCATCCTGGAGCAGTGGCAGGCGAGGAGTTGCAGCCTAGGCTCCTGAGGCTGGGGCTTCCGAGGCCCCGGCCGTCCCTCATGAGGCGGCGCCTGGCGGTGTCCCCCAGGCCAGTTCCCTTGGCGCTGATCACCTTGACGCCTCCTCCATGCCACAGGCTGACCCTTGTGCCGAGCGCTTAGGCCGGTTCTGCGTAGACTTCGAGGCCCTCCACAAGAGGAAGGAGGCCTTGGGTGGCGATGATCGCCCTTGCCGCCTGTTGAAGCGCAGGAAGTACTTTGCCATGGATGAGTAAGTCCTCTTCTCTCTCTGCTCCTTTACCTCACTTTTCCTGCAGCTGATTGCGGCCTTTCAGGGCCCTTCCTATCGAATTCGCGGAGACGGCCAAGGAGCCATCCCCCCAAGCTTTGTCTTCACCGCTGACCCTGGGCGCGCCGAGCTCGAGCAGCGCCCCCACCGCTGGGCCGGTCGGAGAAGTGGTCTGTCCCGCTGGGCACCTCGAGCCTGTGCGCCTACTGTCCTCCCTTCACGAGCTCTCCTGGGGCACATCTAGCTTTCCCCACGCTCCTTCCCTGATCATGGATGGTGACTGGCTGAACTCAATCTTGAGTTCCTCCTCTGGGGACGGACCGGTGCCAGGCCAGATTCCTGGCAAGGTCCGTCCGTGATTGTTGGGCGCCAGACCCCAGCCCCGCACCGGGAGGGGGCATTGCCGCCTCAGGGCCCTCCGCATACACCAGTGGCAGAGGGTGACATGGAAGGCGTGCTCAGGCGCGCTCGGGAGCATCGCACCCTTCGTCAAGAGTTCCTCCAGGGGCCGGCGGATGCGGTGAGCCAGCTCGGAGCGGAGCTTGCTGGCGAGGATGCGCGCCTTGAGGCCGAAGGCCTGCGCCTTGCCGAGGAGAGGCGCAAGCTGAAGGTAACCGTCGCCCTTGCGCGTCACCAGCGTGACCTTGATAACGCGAAGGCTTAAGCGTCGCTGGTGGCTTCGTGGGAGGCCTGCTCCCAAGCCGTCGAGGAGGCCTGGGAAGCAGACCGACGGCGCAAGGATGCGGAGGAGCGTGCGTGGGAGCTCCAAGCTTGGAGCAATTCTCTGGAGCGGCAAGTGGAACTGCGCCAGGCGGCCCTTGTGTCGCTGAAGGGGGCTTCCGTCGACCAGGCGGAGCTCCTGAAGCGCGAGGAGGCGCTGACGCTAGAGGCTGCCGAGCGCAACCTTGACCTTGAGCGGTTGGAGACGAGGCATCGCCTGGTGACTCAGGCGGAGGATGACGTCGCCGCGCGGGAAGCCCGAGTCCAAGAAGAGGTCGACCGCCGCGTGGCGGAAGCTTGCTCGGATCTTGACCGCGAATACGAAGTGAGGTTGGAGCTGATCAGGGCCGAAGCTGAGGGTAGGACTGCGGCCCTTGGGGCCGAGCTAGCTGAAGTGACGTCGAGTGCGGACTCCTCCGCAGCCGCCCTTGGTGCAACGCAGGCGAAGCTGGCCTCTTCCCACGCCGAGCTGCTTCTTCTCCAACAGAGGGTTGATGGCGCCAAGGCCGTCGTGCAGCGGAATGAGGACGAGATCCATCAGCGGCACACTGTGGAGCATGAGCATGCCCCCATGCTCCGAACGCTCAGGGGAAGGGCCAATGCAGCCCTGGGCAACGTTTGCGAGGCGGCTGTTCCTGAGCCTTGCGTGATCAACTACACTAGCAACCTTCGGTTCTTCACGGATGTGGTGACGCAGCTGGAGACTCACTCTGACAGGGCCCATTGGCTTGTCGAGGAGAGGAGCCGAGCCTTGCTTGGGCGTGCCTTCTCCCGTGTCTTAAGCTATCTACAGAACAAAGATCCCCACTTCGATTTCGACGCCGCCATCGCACCGGTGCCCGTAGCCATTCGGGGCGATCTGGCGCAATGGGTGGAGGAAAACGTGGACGCCCTCGTCAGGGCCTTCGCATCTGATGATGATGGCATGATTGTGGCCGCCGATGAAGGTGGCATTATGGACAAGCCTAGCATTGATGGAGGTGATGGCGGTGGCGGTGACGATGTCAGTGATGCCAGCGACGCCTCCGGAGGCGCCCCAGAAGACGTGGTGAGTGATATGTCCAACTGATCCTATGTCGCTATTGTTTACCCTGTACGAAAAAGGTTTGGGCTCAGCCCTGAAGATTGTAAGAGCATTTTGGGAGGGGGAGCCCCTCATGCAAAGGTTTGCGATCAGTATCCTTGCAAACATAACATCGCATGTGAGCTTTTGCTGGGCTACTAGCCTGGCGATGGGTCAGCTGACTTGTTTACCTTTTGACCCTGACGGGCCCCGAGCGAGCCTGTGGGAGCCGGAGCGCCTCAAGTGTCTTCTGGGTGAACCCATTGATCCTGCGACGACAACCTCCTGAGAGGGTGCGGCGACAGCGGTCCGGATTGTAGACGTGCTTGGCCCAGCCCGGCTCCCGAGAGGCTCGCGAGGGGGGGCAGCTAACGCTAACTTTGGACGCAAAGCCGAAACCAGAACATGAGAGATTGCTCGAACGAGACTAAACACCCCTTCCCCAAACACACACAAGTCTCAAGCTCAAATCCAACTTAAATTCGAATTGAAGAACCTTGACAACAGAGGAAAAGGCAAAAGGCAAAAAGCCGCGTCCGGCACCTAGTCTAGTCTTCGACGTCTTCTCACCAGCGCGGAGCTAAGTGCTGCCACTGGGCGTGGGCGGGAGCCCCCAAGGCTCGAGGGCGGCTCTCCGGAGACTCCGGGGCATGTACAGCCCCACTCATTATTACGTGAGAGTGCATGGGCGGCGAGCTTCACAGGTACCGGCCTTGCTTCATATCACCAGACGAGGGTCCCGCCTTGCGCCACACTCTACCGCCATCAACGGCAACCGGAAACCAAGGACGACGCCAATGGGGTAGAGTAGTCGCCAGCGGTTCCCCCGACGACCACGGGTCCTCTGCCGGGGGCAGGCCCTGAGGCACCTCCCCGGTAGAGGGCCTACCTCCTGAGAATGCCTTGCTCCGAGCACCGCGGGGGTGAGCTCGGCTCTTGGCCCCTCTCCTGCAGCCCCCGGTGCCCTCCTCCTGAGGGGTAGGAGGCTGCAGCATTAGGGCAGCCATCTGCTACGGCGACCTATACCTCCTGCGACCCATGGTTAGCATAACCTTGCTCCTGGGGAATTAGCGGTACCCGATAGTTGCTGCCACCAGCGCGGTTGTTGAGGCTCTCTTGGGGTTCCTGAAAGAGCTAAGCTTCTGGCGCCTCCTCCCCCCAGCCTGGCCCGAGGAACGAGCCATGGTCTTCTTCCAGTGCGCACTCTTGATCCACCATGTGGGGCACATAAGCTTCTGGGGCCACCGCCCCGAGGGCCTCGTCGTAGTGCCCCATGCGCCATGTAGTCCGGCTTGGAGCGCTGTCTTGGGGGTGGTAGCGTGGTGGCCCGCCAAGGCCGAAGGCCGCAGCGCGCACTCCCTCACCTGCGGGAGATGGGGCCGGCGCGACTTGTCGCCCGGCGGCGACGGCCGGGTTGGCGTTGTCGAGGCCCTGCAGTCCGCTCGGAGTTGCGTGGGCACGTATGGGGCCGCCATACGGCCCACCCTAGATCTGGGGTGGCAGCTGGACGCAAAAAGGAGGTGCTCCCGAGGCGGCGGCGTCCAGGAGCTCGGCCACTCGCTCTAACAACACGTCGCGTCCGCCCTCCAGCAGCCTGCACCGTAGCAGCTCTCGGGCCACCGTGAGCGCGGCCCTTGAGTTCGCCTGCTCCCGTTGGGTGTGCGATGCTGTGGCCGCGGCATGGCTTGAGGCTCTTGCTGCTGACCGCACCTGCCGCGGTGTGAGGGCAGGCGGCGCTTGGCCGCGTCGCCCACGCCCCGCGGCGCCCTGGGGAGCGCGAGCTGCCTGAGGCGCAAGGTTGAGGTCGCCCTGGGCCGGCAGCACGGTGTGGGCGGGCCACGCCGCCCAGTGGTCGGTGTTGGTAGTCGGGTCGCTTGACATCAGAACGGCGAGGCGATGGAATGCGAGGCGGCGGAAGAAGGATTCCGGTGCACCCCTACCTGGCGCGCCAAATGTCAGATTTCGGGTTCCGGCAGACCCTTGAGGTTCGAACTCTGGGGTGCGCACGGAGATCTTTCCCTTACCAACTCACGTCTCGAAGCCTCGCAAGGGATCTAGGCTAGAAAGAAGAACACACAAGGGACACGAGGTTTATACTGGTTCAGGCCACCATTGTGGTGTAATACCCTACTCCAGTGTGTGGTGTGGTGGATTGCCTCAGGGGTTGATGAACAATACAAAGGAAGAGCAGCCTCGCGAGAGGTGTTCTTGAGCTGGTGCGATGAACTGCTTGGGTGAGTTCAGTCGCCTCTCTCTCTCTAGTATACCCAAAATCTGGATGCCTACTCTGTGGTGGCTAGCTCTATTTATAGAGGCAGGCCCTGGGCCTCTTCCCAAATAATGAGCGGGAAGGGCGCCAACAATTGGCCATTTTAAAGGGGAACATCTAGTACACTTATCCTGACTAAAGTTGGTCTTCGACTGCCAAAGACTCTGATGATGACGCCGTCCTGGGCTCCATGGTGACCTCCATCCTGCCATCCCGCTGGTCTTGGTCTTGTTGCACAGAAACAGTAACCTTCGCCTGATGCCTTGGCATGTGCTTGCCCCCTTTGCACCAAAGGGAAAACAAGGACACTGCGCAGGCCGGCACCCTCCTGGCGCCCGCTTGGTCTCGATCGTCATGGCTTGCATCACGGGCACCTCGCGAGGTACCCTGCCTTGATCTCTCCGCCTCCTCGCGAGCCCGCCTGATGAGGCTGCTCTTGAGGAAGCTTCTTGTCGTCCGCCCCGTGAGGCTTGGCCCCTCGCGAGGGTCTTGAGCTTGAGCTGATGAAGCTGGGCTGCACTGGGCCTCTGCTTGAGCCACGCCGCAGGCTGCAGGCAGGCAAGTCTCGGGACCCCCGTTCCCAGAACGCCGACAGACCCAGTCTGTGTAGTTGCTGCCATCATTTTTCAACTTAGCTTTCTCTAGGAACGCATTAAAATTCAATGGAACGGTAGCACGGGCCATTGATCTACAACAACATAGACATGCAAAATACTATCAGGTACTAAGTTTATGATAAATTAAAGTTCAATTAATCATATTACTTAAGAACTCCCACTTAGATAGACATCCAGTTTTGCACACGCAGAATACTCAGGTTAAACTTGGTGAGCCTAGCATATGCAGATATGGCCTCAGAATACTGAGACCAAAAGGTCGAGTGTGAATCATATAGTAGATATGATCAACATAGTGATGTTCACCATTGAAAACTACTCCATCTCACGTGATGATCGGACATGGTTTAGTTGATTTGGATCACGTGATCACTTAGATGATTAGATGGCTTGCACCCATTGTATGTGAACATAGAGTTTATCACACCCGATCATCACGTGGTGTCTCGGCACGACGAACTGTAGCAATGGTGCATACTCAGGAAGAACACTTATACCTTGAAATTTTACTAAGGGATCATCTTATAATGCTACCGACGTACTAAGCAAAATAAGATGCATAAAGGATAAACATCGCATGCAATCAAAATATGTGACATGATATGGCCATCATCATCTTGTGCTCATGATCTCCATCACCGAAGCATCGTCATGATCTCCATCGTCACCGGCGTGACACCTTGATCTCCATCGTAGCTTCATTGTCATCTCGCCAACTATTGTTACTGCGACTATCACTGCCGCTTAGTGATAAAGTAAAACAATTACATGGCGATTGCATTGCATATAATAAAGCGACAACCATATGGCTCCTGCCAGTTGCTGATAACTTTGTTACAAAACATGATCATCTCATACAATAAGTTATATCACATCATGCCTTGACCATATAACATCACAGCAAGCCCTGCAAAAACAAGTTAGACGTCCTCTACTTTATTGTTACAAGTTTTACGTGGCTGCTATGGGCTTCTAGCAAGAACCATTCTTACCTACGCATAAAAAACACAATGATTTTTCATCAAGTGTGTTGTTTTAACCTTCAACAAGGACCGGGCATAGCCACACTCGATTCAACTAAAGTTGGAGAAATAGACACTCACCAGCCACCTGTGTGCAAAGCACATCGGTAGAACCAGTCTCGCGCAAGCGTACGCGTAATGTCGGTCTGAGCCGCTTCATCCAAAAATATCGCTGAATCAAAGTATGACATGCTGGTAAGCAGTATGACTATTATCGCCCACAACTCTTTGTGTTCTACTCATGCATATAACATCTACGCATAAACCTGGCTCGAATGCCACTGTTGGGGAACGCAGTAAGTTCAAAAAAAAATCCCACGATCACGCAACATCTATCTCTAGGTGATGCATAACAACAAGAGGGGAGAGTGTTGTCTACGTACCCTCGTAGACCGAAAGCGGAAGCGTTATGACTACGCGGTTGATATAGTCGTACGTGTTCACGATCCGACCGATCCTAGCACCGAAGCTATGGCACCTCCGCAATCTTCACACGTTCAGCTCGGTGATGTCCCACGAACTCTAGATCCAGCTGAGGCTGAGGGAGAGTTTCATCAGCACGACGGCGTGGTGACGGTAATGATGAAGTTACCGGCGCAGGGCTTCGCCTAAGCACTACGACGATATGACCGAGGTGGATATCTGTGGAGGGGGGCACCGAACACGGCTAAACAATCAACTTGTGTGTTCTAGGGTGCCCCCTGCCCGCGTATATAAAGGAGCAAGGGGGGAGGCCGGACGGCCCCTGTAGGTGCGCCCCAAGAGGGGAGTCCTACTAGGACTACTAGTCCTAGTAGGATTCCACCAAGAGGGGAAGAGGGGGTGAGGGAGTCCCGTATTAAGGGGTCCTCGGACAGCCAGACTATATACTGTGGCCGGACTATTGGACTATGAAGATACAAGATAGAAGACTCCGTCCCATGTCCGGATGAGACTCTCCTTGGCGTGGAAGGCAAGCTTGGCGATTCGGATATGTAGATTCCTTTCTCTGTAACCGACTTTGTACAATCCTAGCCCCCCGGTGTCTATATAAACCGGAGGGTCTAGACTTCTAGGGTTTAGCCACAACAATCATAACCTCATAGGCTAGACTTCTAGGGTTTATCCATTACGATCTCGTGGTAGATCAACTCTTGTAATACTCGTATTCATCAAGATCAATCAAGCAGGAAGTAGGGTATTACCTCCATAGAGAGGGCCCGAACCAGGGTAAACATTGTGTCCCCCGCCTCTTGTTACCATTATCCTTAGATGCACAGTTCGGGACCCCCTACCCGAGATCCGTCGGTTTTGACACCGACATTGGTGCTTTCATTGAGAGCTCTACTGTGTCGTCATCAGAAGGCTTGATGGCTCCATCAATCATCTATAACAGCGCAGTCCAGGGTGAGATCTCTCTCCCCGGACAGATCTTCGTATTCGGCGGCTTCGCACTGCGGGCCAACTCGTTTGGCCATCTAGAGCAGATCGATAGCTATGCCCCTGGCCATCAGGTCAGATTTGAAAGCCTAAATTTTGTGGCTGATATCCGCGAAGACTTGATCTTCGACGGATTCGAGCCCATGACGGTTGTCCCCGGCCACCACGATGAACATGACCTAGATTTGTCATCTCGCTGCGCACAGCAGATAGCGCCTATGACCGCCCTAGCCCTAGAGCTGGAGCGGACTGCGTCGTCTAAAGATAGGAAGCTTAACCCCTCCACGGAGGTTGCAGACTTAGCGGCGCTCGAGCCACACACAGACCCAACATCAGGCTGGGCTTGTGTCACCGGAACCTCGGACTAGCCATGGGTTCTGGACCGCGTGCATCCGCGTCCATCGAGCCTGATTGGGAGCCGGTCTTGGAGTTCAGCTCCATGGACATCTTCCAGCAGTCGCCTTTTGGCGACGTGTTAAACTCATTAAAATCCCTCTCCTTGTCAGGGGACTCTCGGCCGAACTATGTCCAGCTCCAATGGGAAGCAGACGACGAAGAACTTCGCTTCGCACCCACCACCCACTTTATAGCTACTGTCGATGACTTAACCGACATGCTTGATTACGACTTCGAAGACATCGACGGTATGGACGATGATGCCGGAGAGGAGCAGGAACCATCGCCTACACGGGTTGGACAGCCACCTCCTCTTATGACATATACAAGGTGGATACACCCAAAGAAAACAACGACGACAATGAAAATCCAGTCGAGGATAAACCTCTTGAGATACAGCCAAAGCGTCAACGTCAGTGATGCCGCTCTAAGCCACGCCGTAGTAAAAACAGCAACACCGCCACAGAAGAAGACAACACTCTGGACGGTGCCGAAAACAATGAAGACCTCGTTGAGCCAACCTCCAAACAGGAGGAACGGGAAGATGGGCAAGTCAGCCCTAGCGAAGAAGCCATGAATGAAGACTCGGAGGATAGCAACTACCTTCCGCTCTTCGAGGACGAGGTGAGCCTCGGCGACAAAGATTTTATCATGCCCGAGGAGCCCGCCGAACAGGAACGCTTTAAGCGTCGGCTAATTGCCACTCCAAGGAGCCTGAAAAAGAAGCAGCAGCAGCTTCAAGTTGATCAAGATCTGCTCAACGAAAGATGGACTGATGTCCTGGCAGGCGAGGAATATGGCCTCGAGCGCCCAACCAAAAGCTACCCGAAGCGCAAACTGTTACCACAGTTCGATGACGAGGCTATGGAGCCCGTCCTGCGAAAGTACAATGCAGCTGACCGACCACCACGTGGAAGGGACAAAGTGGCACCTCGAGCCGAACACCAGCCCGCACTACCTCGCCGAACAAATAGAAATACAACAGCTCGGGGATATACACGTGACCTGCGGCATGACTTGGAAAATAGGGCAGGTCAGACAAGACCAATCTATGGATCACGGGGGTGTGCCTCGATGCGCGACGATGGCCATCCGGCTGAACGTGACAACATTAACCACGCCCAGGCCGAAAACTGCAGACGAACTCCATCCGAGCTACATCACGACTTGGCCCGATATAGAGGCACCGCACACCCCCTTTGCTTCACTGATGAAGTAATGGGACACGATTTCCCAGAAGGGTTTAAACCCGTGAACATCGAATCATATGATGGCACAACAGACCCCGCAGTATGGATTGAGGATTTTCTTCTCCATATTCACATGGCCCACGGTGATGATATTCATGCCATCAAATACCTCTCGCTCAAACTCAAGGAACCAGCTAGATACTGGTTGAACAGTCTGCCCGAAATCTCCATTGGCAGCTGGGAGGACTTGGAGGACGCCTTCATCGACAACTTCCCAGGCACCTATGTCCGACCTCCGGATGCCGATGACCTAAGTCACATAATCCAACAGCCTGGAGAGTCAGCCAGGAAATTCTGGACTAGGTTCTTAACTAAAAAGAACCAAATCGTCGATTGTCCGGACACCGAAGCCCTAGCGGCCTTCAAACACAGCAACCGCGACGAATGGCTGGCCAGACACCTCGGCCAGGAAAAACCGAAGTCCATATCGGCCCTTATGGCACTCATGACCCGCTTCTGTGCGGGCGAAGATAGCTGGCTAGCCCGCAGCAATAACAATGCAAGCGAACCTGGCACTTCTGAAGCCAGAAACAGCAACGGCAAGCCCCTACGCAACAGACATAAGCGTCTAAACAATGGTGACAACACCGAAGACACGGCGGTCAACACCGGATTCAATGGCTCTATGTCCGGTTAGCGGAAGAAGCCATACAAAAGAAACAATCCAGGCTCGTCCAGTTTGGAACGCATACTAGATCGACCATGCCAAATTCACGGCACTCCTGATAAACCAGCCAATCATACCAACAGGGAATGCTGGGTCTTCAAACAGGCCGACAAGTTAAATGCCGATAATAAGGAGAAAGGGTCGCAAAGCAATGACAATGATGAGGAGCCCCGACCACCGAACACAGGGGGACAAAAGAAATCCCCCCCCCCAAGTCAAAACAGTGAACATGGTATACACCACCCATATCCCCAAGAGGGAGCGCAACCGTGCACTCAGGGACGTCTACGCGATGGAGCCAGTCGCCCCAAAGTTCAACCCATGGTCATCCTGAGTGATCACCTTCGATCACAGGGACCATCTGACCAGTATCCGTCATGGCGGTTCAGCCGCACTGGTTCTCGACCCAATCATTGGTGGATTCCACCTTACGCGAGTCCTCATGGACGGCGGCAGCAACCTGGACCTCCTTTATCAGGATACAGTGCACAAAATGGGTATTGATCCCTCAAGGATCAAGCCTACAAAAACCACCTTTAAAGGTGTCATACCAGGTGTAGAGGCCTGCTGTACGGGCTCAATAACACTAGAAGTGGTCTTCGGATCCCCGGATAATTTCCAAAGCGAAGAGTTGATCTTCGATATCGTCCCCTTCCGCAGTGGCTATCATGCACTGCTCGGACAAACCGCATTCGCTCGACTCAATGCGGTGCAGCACTACGCCTACCTCAAGCTCAAGATGCCTGGACCACGCGGCGTCATAACGATCAATGGAAATATGGAACGCTCCCTCCGTATTGAGGAACACACCGCGGCCCTTGCAGCAGAAGTATAGAGCAGCCTTTTTAGGCAGAACCTCAATTCGGTAGTAAAACTCCCGGACACCGTCAAGCGAGTCCGGACTACACTGCAGTAAGACAGTCCAGCTCGTCCAGAGCTTGACTAGCAATTCGGCCTCCGTCCCAGTCCTAATCAAGCGATGACATCTGTGCCACGCGTACATAACTATGCACTTAAAATACCATGGGCATGGACGGAGGCACAGCTAGACTGTGGTCAATAATGCAGCTCAACCGCCCCTGGATCCGCATACCTTCACTCTTTCTTTTTCTTTCAGGTTTTTCTCTTCTCGAGGATTTTCTGATAACTTGATCATCGGACCCATCACGAGACGGACACACCAAGAAGGCAAGGAGCTTTGACGTACAAGGGAATCCTCAGATGGCCATCATACTATATCCTTCAAGGACACTGCACAACGAAGACAAAGGCGCAGACGTGCAGCAGGGCCCCGCATTAAGGTTTCTTTTTTAGATTAAGACCTTGTGTAAACCTTTTTATCTCTTTTTGTTTTATACTTTCCTGGCATGTAAAATGTCCAAGAAAGATATCGGCATTAGCTGTAAATAAACGGTTTGCCGTACTAAACTGGATGTTATAGAAGCAGTTTGGTTCATATTGTGTTTTGAGATTTATGCTCTCACCACCTGTGCTCTTTCCCCACGTCGGATTACCATACGTGCCTTGATACCAGGGTCTATCACCAGGGGTTGTATTCAGCCCGGTGTATATTGAAAAGGTCCGGACACCTGTAGGGAGTGTTGGGCGACGCGAGTTTGGCCTTATATGCATCAGCTCCGAATCATGTCTTTGGTCAATAGTTGGGTTGCCCGGCTCTTGTGCTTACTATCTTACGTTCCGCTATATCGGCTAGGATAGTAAAGGGAGAACTACTACGGTTGTGTCCTGGCTCGTCTGGATGAGCACCTCAGTAGAGAAAACCGAAAACTGACTGTCATGATGCGGCGAGAGCTGGTCAACCACTCGATGACTCATCGGAATCTTCGCGATTCCCTCCGTGTTAAACGAAGGACCGTCCTTTCGGTCACGTATGTAAATGCACCATATTCGGATAACCGCGGACATACCAGGGGCAGCCCCACCGTCAAACTCCTCTGGCTAAGTGAAAGTGTTAAAGCTCTATAGTCCAATTGACTAGTTCGCCGCACTAACACCTCCTTAATGGACCAAGATGTTGGGTCAAGTGTGATCAAGTGCTTTTCCGAACACCCCCACATTATACGCGAGGGGGCTGAAGCCGACGACTGCAAACTTTCAGATGGTATATATAAAAAAGATGGCCGCACAGGAGGCACCAAAACTTTTCGGGCAAAAAGTATAAATACATAGCCTTAAATATATCATAATATTGTTATTACACTTTCGATACACTTCACTCGAACGTAATATTTTTCGAGCACTGACCCTCTATCAAGCGGGCACCCTCTAGGACATCTTCAAAGTAATGTTCTGGCATGTTAAGGTCCTTGACTTTGGGTGGACTCTGCGCTGCAATATCGGTGGCCTTCATCTTTACCCAGTACATCTTGACACGGGCAAGGGCCATCCGTGCACCTTCTATGCACGTTGACCGCTTCACGACATCGATACGCGGCACCGCATTAACAAGTTGCCACACCAAACCGAAATAACTATTCGGAATGGGCTCAGTTAGCCACAGCCAGGCTATGACGTCCTTCATGGTGGTACAGGACATCTTGTGGAGATCGGCCCACTGGGCCATCCGTTCGCTCAACATCGGACGCTTTGGCGTATCAAATTGCGACCAAAATAGCTTTTCTGTCGCATGTCCTTCTTGCGCGTGGAAAACTGATTCGCGTTAGCAGCACTCTTTGGCAGGTCCATAAAGGCGTCTGGAGAACTCCATAGTTGATTAAGCGGCGCATACTTCGGATCGCCAAACTTAGTTTGCAATAAAAAGGGCTTACCAGCCGCGATCTCCCCAGATTGTCGGATCTCCTCCCGAGATGCTCTAGACTCAGACCGGGCTTCCTTCACCTCTTGTAAGGCCTTGTCAAGATCGGACGCTTTGGCTTTGTTATCTTTCTCAAGAACTTGGCATCGGCTAGTGGCATCATTCAGTTCAAGTGCCATAGAAGATATTCTCTCCTCACACTGACGCCGAGCAATCTGCTCGGCCTTTAATCCGGCAGCTACCTTTTTGACAGCCGCATTACTCATCCTGGCTTGCTCCTTGGCCCGGGCAAGTTCGGCCCGAAGGGTCTCAACTGCGGCGGCACTATCTGCAGTTATGCATATACAAATTTCTAGTATCACGCTCATTTCACAATACTAGCATGTACTGAGTGCCCCAGAGACATACCTTGCACCTCGTCGAGCCGCCTGTTAATAAGCGTGATGTCATCATCCGCTACATCAACTTTCTGCTTCAGATGTGCTACCTCTGTAGATTGGGCAGTTGCCACGGATGTAATAGCCTGTGTTTCAATTAGTTAGATCATTTCCTGGGCATATAATTTTCATCCTATGATCGCCTCCCTTCGGATGTCAACCAGAGTCTCAGGGGCTACTATCTATACACAGGTGCAATTTGCATTTATAATATGATTGAAGTTACACTATGTACCTCGAAGCCTCTTAGTAGGCTCGTAAAGGCTTCATTCAATCCGCTTTTTGCGGACCGAACTCTTTCAACCACTGTACCCATCCAGGTACGATGTTCCTCTGGGACGGACGCATGTTGCAACATGTCCATCAATGTATCCGGCGCCCCAGATCCGGAACAGGTTGCGTCGTCCCTCGGACATCAGATAGTCTGGGAGTTTCGTTGTTCCCCGTAGGGGCCGCACACATCGGATCATGGGCAGCCAAAGTATTACCTTCGGCCCTGGTCTTCACTACCCCTTGCACCACTCGTTGGTCGGGAAGGATCCTCCAGGATGACACCTAGGCGTCGTCTGCCTTTTCAGGCAGGGAGATCTGTGGAGGCGTTTCTCTCTCCATCATCTCCGGAAGAAGATCCCCCGAAGAGGAGGACTGTTGAGGAGGGCTGCGCGCCAGACTGCAAACATGTGTTAAAATGTTACCCTTACAGCCAGGAAAGAATGGGATATGTTTAAAACACCCTGGTTCACTTATGATCCGGCTAGGGGCCTATGTTAATGGAGTGACTGTGTGTCAGCATCATCCCCTGACTGTGATATCTTCCCCCGCTTAGAAGCTTCTCTCTTCAAGTCTTCAGAGGCGGTCCGCTTCTTCCCATGAGGAGAAGGGATGTCAGCTTGCTCTTCCCTTCCACTTTTGGACGTGGAAGTTCCGATCTCCCCAAACAAATTCCCTGGTGTGCCTCCAGAATGAAGGTCGCCTTGGGCCTCCGCCGGCACTTGATATGGTGCCGGAACCAGCATCCTTGTTAACACGGGATCAACATAGTCTTCGGGAAGTGGAGCCGAACACCTGATTCTCTCCGCCTTCTTCAGCCAGCCCTGGCCGAGTAGAGTTTTATCGATACAATGGTATGAGTAATCTGACTAAACTGTGTTCGGGAGTTAAGTACTTACCGGAGTATCCAGATGATTGCAGTCAAGACCGAGGTCTTCTGTTGTATCTGGCCACTGTTTTCGTGTGCCGAAGAATAAATTCCACATCCCTCTGAGCATTGTGCCGGAGAAGTGTTGAAGGGTCCGTGCACCTTACGGATTGAACTCCCACATGCTGAGAGGATGCCGCTGGTACGGAAGGATCCGGCAGAGTAGCATTACTTGGATGATATTGGTGAGGCCGGTGCCCTTCTTAATGAGGCTCCGAATGCGACTTTGTAATGTCTGCAGTTCATCAACATAACCCCAGTCCAACCCTTTGTTGACCCACGATGCAAGCTGTAGCGGAGCGCCAGATCGAAACGCAGGTGCAGCTACCCTCTTTTTACCATGGGGTTCGGTAATGTAAAACCACTCCCATTGCCATAGGTCAGAAGATTCTGCGAAGGAGCCCTTCGGCCAGGGAGAAGTGGTAAGTTTGCTTATTGAAGCACCTTTGCACTCCGCTTGTTTCCCGTCAATTACCTTCGGTTTCACGTTAAAGATCTTAAGCCATAAGCCGAAGTGTGCGGAAATACAGAGGAAGGCCTCGCACGTGGTGATGAACGCCGAGATGTGGAGGAAGGAGTCTGGGGCTAGATCATGGAAATCTAGTCCATAATAAAACATGAGCCCTCGAACAAAGGGATGGAGTGCAAACCCAAGCCCTCAGAGGAAGTGAGAGATGAACACGGCCATCTCATTGGATCTGGGAGTGGGAATAACCTACCCTTGAGCAGGAAGCCTATGGAAGATTTCCACAGTCAGGTATCTTGCCTCCCTGAGCTTTGAGATATCTTCCTCTATGACAGAAGAGGCCATCCACCAGCCTTGAAAGCTGGGTCCGGACATGGCTGGATGCTCGAAGCGACTGGATTAACACTTGGGTGTTGGAACTTGAGGTGGGAGGTGGAGGAAAGAACTAGCATGGAAGTAAAAGGAGAGGCCTTAGCCCCTTTATAAAGGAGACAAATACCAAACGTCCCTTCCACGGCCTTAAAACATGCCTATTACCAAGGAAACATGCCAATAGAACAGTTGGGTTACCCACGCTTGTGTTGATGAAAATCCCGCAATAAGGGACACAATTTCTGCTTTGATAAGACATGCCAATAAAAACCGCCTCACAAAACATGGAGTGGCAGGCTAGAAAACGATTCAAAATAATGGCCGGGTGATGACGTAATGTCGTGCTACCAAAATTGTCAACGGATTGGATTTGTGAAATATTATACTCTCTATAGTTGTGTGTGGAACTTGTTTTGCAGAGCCGGACACGATTCTTATGTTCAAAATCTATGTTGGAGTATTCAGAGAAGGAGCCCGCCTTGCAATGCCAAAGACAATCTGCGCGCTGGACTCATTGTCATTGAAGCCTGGTTCAGGGGCTACTAAGGGAGTCCCGGATTAAGGGGTCCTCGGACAGCTGGACTATATATTGTGGCCGGACTATTGGACTATGAAGATACAAGATAGAAGACTGCGTCCCGTGTCCGGATGGGACTCTCCTTGGCGTGGAAGGCAAGCTTGGCGATTCGGATATGTAGATTCCTTTCTCTGTAACCGACTTTGTACAACCCTGCTCCCCCCCC